>NW_026278256.1:0-65000 GCF_023373465.1 Oncorhynchus keta | reverse complement strand
TGTTCAGTTTTTCCCAAAATATTATTTGTGTAGGACAAATCGCTCCGTTTTATTCATCACGTTTGGTGATGAGGCAGTACCCCCCAGTTCCTGTCTGTCTCCTGTACCCCCCAGTTCCTGAATAGGACAGGAGAAGTACTCCAGATATAACAAACTGACCCCAGCCCCCCGACACATAAACTACTGCAGCAACCTTAAAGAAGAAAGGGTCTAAACCATCTGGCACAGATGTTTTTTGCGGTCAAGTTTAAGGAGCTCCTTTAGCACCTCGGACTCAGTGACTGACTGCAGGGAGAAACTTAGTTGCGGGACAGGGGGAAAAAAGGGAGAAGGACGTTGGCTAGTTGCATTAGAAGGGGTGGGAGATGAGGAAATATTGAACAGCAAGGAGGCATGGCTGAGTCAAATAGGAATCCTGACTTAATGAAGTGGTGATTAAAGAGCTCAGCCATGTGCTTCTTGTCAGTAACAACCACATCAACATTAAGGGACATGGACAGCTGTGAGGAGGAGGGTTTATTCTCCAGGTCTTTAATCGTTTTCCAGAACATCTTGGGGTTAAACCCACAGAGGGTTACTTTAAGGAGAGTTTTCTAACTTTGGCCTTCCAGATAGCCTGGGTGCCCTTATTTCTCATTTGCCTGAGCTACAGCCAGTCAGCCTGAGTGTGTGTGCCGAGCCTTTTCGCCAAATGGAATTGTTGAGGTGGAGTAACTCTTCAAGATCGAACCAGGGGATGAACCTGTTTTTAATTCTCCTTTTCTTTACGGGGGCGTGTTTGTTAACAATACCACTGTAAATATAAAAAATGAAGGACCAAGCGTCTTCGACAGAGGGGATCAAGCTGATTATATACCATTCTACAGAGGCCAGTTCATGAAGGAACATTTTTTTTGCAAGCGTCTATGACAAATCAGGACAGGTCGTTTCACTGAGCAGCCATTATGAACACAGGCTGTAAAACAGTGATCACTAAGGTCATTAGAGAAAACACCAGACTGATACCTATCAGGACTATTTGTGAAGATAACATCAAGAAGAGTAGCCTTTTCTGGGTGTTTGGAGTCATACCTTGTGGGATTGGTGATAATCTGATAAGTATTTAGGGAGTCACATTGCTTTAGGACTTGGTCAGGTGGTTTAAGCATGTCCCAGTTTAAATCACCGAGCAGGACAAATTCAGACTTGGTGTAAGAGGCCAGGAGAGAGCTACAGGCCGGTGCTGATGGAGATTGATAACACCCAGCAACAAAAGAGATATTTAAAAGTTCAATGCTTAAAACCAGCAAATCAAATTGTTTGTGGACAGACTTGGTGGAGACAACAGAGCACTGAAGGTGATCCTTGGTAAAGATTGCCACTCCACCACCTTTGGAAGATCTGTCTTGCCGAAAAAGGTTACAACCAGAAAGGTTTAACATCAGCATTCAAAACACTCTTCTTTAACCACGTCTCAGTAATGACCAACACATCTGGATTGGAGCTGTGAACCCACACTTTCAATTGATCCATTTTAGGTAATAAGCTTCTCGTGTTAATGTGCAGAAAACCCAGGCTTTTACGTGAGGAGAAATCAGTGAAGCAGATATCAGAGCACAAGTCAGAATTGGGGCTAGCAACAGTAGATTGGCCAGGGTGTACATGTACATTTCCAGATGTCATCAACAGTAATACAATCAGACAAAGACAGGAACTGGAGGGTACAGGAGACAGACAGGATCTGGGGGTACGAGAGACAGACAGGAACTGGGGTACAGGAGACATAGACAGGAACTGGGGGGTAGAGGAGACATAGACAGGAACTGGGGGTACGAGTCACAGACAGGAACTGAGGGTACGAGAGACAAACAGGAACTGAGGGTACGAGAGACAGAAAGGAACTGGGGGTACAGGAGACATAGACAGGAACTGGGGTACAGGAGACATAGACAGGAACTGGGGGTACGAGAGACAGACAGGAACTGGGGTACAGGAGACATAGACAGGAACTGGGGGGTACAGGAGACAGACAGGAACTGTGGGGTAGAGGAGACAGACAGGAACTGGGGGGTAGAGGAGACAGGAACTGGGGGGTAGAGGAGACAGACAGGAACTGGGGGGTACAGGAGACAGACAGGAACTGGGGGTGAGAGGAGACAGGAACTGGGGGTACAGGAGACAGACAGGAACTGGGGGGTACAGGAGACAGACAGGAACATAGACAGGAACTGGGGGTACGAGAGAGAGACAGGAACTGTGGGGTAGAGGAGACATAGACAGGAACTGGGGGGTAGAGGAGACAGGAACTGAGGGGTAGAGGAGACATAGACAGGAACCGGGGTTACGAGAGACATAGACAGGAACTGGGGGTACGAGAGAGACAGACAGGAACTGGGGGGAACAGGAGACATAGACAGTAACTGGGGGGTACAGGAGACAGGAACTGGGGGTACATGAGACATAGACAGGAACTGGGGGTAGAGGAGACAGACAAGAACTGGGGGGTACAGGAGACATAGACAGGAACTGGGGGGGGGTACAGGAGACATAGACAGGAACTGGGGGGTACAGTAGACAGACAGGAACTGGGGGGTACAGGAGACATAGACAGGAACTGGGGGGTACAGGAGACATAGACAGGAACTGGGGGGTAGAGGAGACAGGAACTGGGGGGTAGAGGAGACAGACAGGAACTGGGGGGTACAGGAGACAGACAAGAACTGGGGGGTACAGTAGACAGACAGGAACTGGGGGGTACAGGAGACAGACAGGAACTGGGGGTAGAGGAGACAGACAGAACTGGGGGTACAGGAGACAGGAACTGGGGGTACAGGAGACAGGAACTGGGGGGTATAGGAGACAGGAACTGGGGGGTACAGGAGACAGGAACTGGGGGGTACAGGAGACAGGAACTGGGGGTACAGGAGACAGGAACTGGGGGTTAGAACCTCACCAGACAGACAGGAACTGGGGGTAGAGGAGACAGGTTACTGGGGGTGTAGAGGTGACAGGAACTGGGGGTTAGAGGAGACAGGAACCTGGGGGTTAGAGGAGACAGACAGGAATGGGGGTTCAAATCAGGAGACAGACAGGAACTGGGGGCCCCTAAACAGGAGACAGACAGGAACTGGGGGGACAGGAGACAGGAACTGGGGGGTACAGGAGACAGGAACTGGGGGTACAGGAGACAGGAACTGGGGGTACAGGAGACAGACAGGAACTGGGTTAGGGTCAGAAGAGACAGGAACTGGGGGTCTACAGCAGAGACAGGAACTGGGGGTTTGGACAGGAGACAGGAACTGGGGGGGACAGGAGACAGACAGGAACTGGGGGATATAAACAGACAGGAACTTTATGGTACAGGAGACAGGAACTGGGGGTCCAAAGATTAGTTTACATCCTGCCTGATGGCAGTCCTATCCATCCATCTGTCTGCTGGTTAGCCTAGTGGTTAGAGCGTTGGACTAGTCACAATAAAATCTAGAATTCATCTGTTGCAAAAAAAGTTCAAATCCCTGAAATAAATCTGACAAGGTACAATATTCTGTCATTCTGCCCCAAAACAGGCAGTTAACCCAATGGGAATGGTGAGAACTGGCCAACAGTCAGATGAAAATAAGAATTTGTTCTTAACTGACTTGCCTAGTTTTTAAAAATTAAAAACGTGTGATATGGGATATCTATTGGAGAAGCAGTTTCTGCCCGTCTTCATGCTGTACCGTCATGGCTATGGGTTAGGGTCAGAGCAAGAGGTCAGGGTTGGGGAGTCTACCCTGAAGGCAGAGAGACAGATAATAAACTATTAGTGGTTTGGATTTCCTGTGTGGCTGTCTGTATATAGGCCTAATGTGTGGCTGTGTGGCTGTCTGTAGGGGCTGAGGTGGCTGTGTGGCTGTCTGTATGTCTCAACAAACATTCTTCTATTGCAATGATATAAACAATACAAGACTTTATATAATAGCATAATACTATTAACTTCCTGTTTGATTATTGACTTGTCCTAAAGATTAGTTTACATCCTGCCTGATGGCAGTCCTATCCATCCATCTGTCTGCTGTAGGTTGGTCAACCGGTGCTCCAGACGAGTCACAATAAAATCTATAATTCATCTGTTGCAAAAAGCAAACGAAAATCTACCTAAAATAAATCTGGTGAACACACTACAGATATTCTGTAACATTTAAACCTCTTCACACAACAAACTCAACAGCCTATTACCCAATGGGAATGGTGGGAACTGTTGCCAACAGCGACAGATGATCCATGAGAGTAACGTGTGGCTGTGTGGCTGTCTGTATGTGTGGCTGTCTGTATGTGTGGCTGTCTGTATGTGTGGCTGTGTGGCTGTCTGTATGTGTGGCTGTCTGTATGTGTGGCTGTGTGGCTGTCTGTATGTGTGGCTGTCTGTATGTGTGGCTGTCTGTATGTGCTGTGTGGCTGTCTGTATGTGTGGCTGTGTGGCTGTCTGTATGTGTGGCTGTCTGTATGTGTGGCTGTCTGTATGTGTGGCTGTCTGTGTGCTGTCTGTATGTGTCTGTGTGGCTGTCTGGTGTGTGTGGCTGTCTGTATGTGTGTGTTGCTGTCTGTATGTGTGGCTGTCTGGCTGTGTGGCTGTGTGGCTGTCTGAATGTGTGGCTGTGTGGCTGTCTGTATGTGTGGCTGTCTGTATGTGTGGCTGTCTGTATGTGTGGCTGTGTGGCTGTCTGTATGTGTGGCTGTGTGGCTGTCTGTATGTGTGGCTGTCTGTATGTGTGGCTGTGTGTATGTGTGGCTGTCTGTATGTGTGGCTGTGTGGCTGTCTGTATGTGTGGCTGTCTGTATGTGTGGCTGTGTGAATGTCTGTATGTGTAGCTGTCTGTGTGTGTGGCTGTGTGCTCATTAGAGCTGTGTTGGTGCAGGCTAGCTACAGTTTCAGTAGATAAATGCTGCCTTTGAACTTTTAATAGATCTCTGAAACCCAACCAGGTCTTAAAACACAGGGTGAGAGAGTAGGAGAGAGTAGGAGAGAGAGAGAGTAGGACAGAGAGTAGGATGTAGCGAGAGAGAGAGAGAGAGATTTAGAGAGAGAGAGAGAGAGAGAGAGAGAGAGAGAGAGAGAGAGAGAGAGAGAGAGAGAGAGAGAGAGAGAGAGAGAGAGAGAGAGAGAGAGAGAGAGAGTGTCACGTAGAGTAGGCCAGAAGGCTAAACTGGATAACCTAACCTCTATCAAAATAAAAAGATGGCGGAACCGCAAAAGTTCTTCTGTGCCTCAAGGTGTTTATTTACAAGTGAATTCCGGAACAAAAAAACAACAGTACTGCCATCAACATCTACCTTATGGGACAGCTTAAAAACAATGCTGCCCCATCCACAGCTCAATCCAAAATAACCCCTCTATGACTGAAAGGAGGCTCCTTTTGTAGGGCTAGCCCCTCCCCTCAGAACAATTAACCCTAATTAATTAATCAATTAACAATACAAACCTACATTTTCCATTAACTAAACATACTAAAGGATATACATTGCAACACGGTTTTAAACAATATCACAACATAACATTTACAACATTACATCACTACTGACAATATCTTTCAATATGCCCATATGCATTAATGAGCCATTTGGGACAGGCACTATAAAGCCAACCCAATTCCCTTAGCTCGGGTCCTTTTCCAGCATACCCGGAAGCTACAGAGATGGAGAGAGAGGAACAGAACAAACAAACAATGCGCTCATCCACAACATTGATAAGTATAATAATTATTGTATCTCTCAAATATGAACATTGACAAGTGTGAAATGCATGCACCAAGACAGAAGTTAATTTGTGTGTCGACCCACATTGTTAACTTATCCTATAATGGCGCAGGGAGGAGTGATGAATATGTGTGTGCGTTAAAGAACCAAATGCTGCCCGCGGCCAGTGACGGACTTCTACGTCACAGAGAGAGAGAGAGAGAGAGGGATGGAGAGAGAGAGAGTGGGATGGAGAGAGAGAGAGTGGGATGGAGAGAGAGAGAGTGGGATGGAGAGAGAGAGAGTGGGAGAGAGAGAGAGAGAGGGGAGAGAGAGAGAGAGAGAGAGAGACAGAGAGAGAGAGAGACAGAGAGAGAGACAGAGAGAGAGAGAGAGAGAGAGAGAGACAGAGAGAGAGAGAGAGAGAGAGAGGGATTTAGAGATTTAGAGAGATTTAGAGAGAGAGAGAGAGGGATTTAGAGAGAGAGAGAGGGATTTAGAGAGAGAGAGAGGGATTTAGAGAGAGAGAGAGAGAGAGAGAGAGAGAGGGATTTAGAGAGAGAGAGGGGATTTAGAGAGAGAGGGATTTAGAGAGAGAGAGAGAGAGAGAGGAGAGTGTCACGCCAGGAGGCCTACTGTGGGATGGAGAGAGAGAGAGTGGGATGGAGAGAGAGAGAGAGACTGAACACCAATCAAAGGTAATGAAGCGTGCCATCATAAACATGGAGCTGATGACCTTTGTGATCAACAACTCTCTCAGCCAATCACATCTCTGACACACACTCACCTGCTGACCAATGAAATACCCTGGTTAATTAAGAGCTGGGAGTTCCACATGTGTGAGCAAGTTATTTTCAGTCCTACAGGAAGCAGATGTTTAGTCTTTTATGGGGTCTTTACTGCAGGTTCAGAGAGATGTGTGTGTGTGTGTGTGTGTGTGTGTGTGTGTGTGTGTGTGTGTGTGTGTGTGTGTGTGTGTGTGTGTGTGTGTGTGTGTGTGTGTGTGTGTGTGTGTGTGTGTGTGTGTGTGTGTGTGTGTGTGTGTGTGTGTGTGTGTGTGCTCCCTGTCAGCAGTATCTGATTAGCGAGTTGTTACATCTTAGTTCTGAGTTAGTCATAATGTGTTGCCTATATCACACAAGCAGTCTGGGGGGGAGGAGAGGAGAGGAAAATGGGAGGAGAGGAGGGGCCACCCTGATTCCAGTCTCAGGCTGATAACCTATGTTGATGCATTTAATCACACACAGACAGTGGAGGTCGGTGCCGTTAAAGATGAGGGAGGATTTATTTTTAATGAGCCTGGCCTTATTTCTATTATATCATATTGGATGACTGTCATTCATATTCCATCTGACAGCGATAGGTTTAGGCTACTACATAATACTTCCATCCCTAATAACCATCACGAGGTTGCTCCAGCCTGGCCTATGAATGGACGTTTACGGAGGTCGAGAGGGTTGAGTGATCAAGGTGACAGACAGTGAAACATTAAACAAGGCCTTGCACACTCTGGCCTGCATCTAGCTGATCTGTCATCATTAGTCCAACATGAGAGTTTCTACTGGACAAATTCAGGTTTATCCTCGTTTCATTTAGTTTGCGTTTAAGGAACGTTTTTCAACAGAATCGGCGCAATGAATACACTCCTGATCACACGCAAACACAGTTCACTGTCATAGCAGCCACGTACAAACAGCATGATCACTGTCATTCAGACACATACAAACAGCATGATCACTGTCATTCAGACACATACAAACAGCATGATTACTGTCATAGCAGACACATACAAACAGCATGACCACTGTCATAGCAGACACATACAAACAGCATGATCAAACAGACAGTTCACTGTCATAGCAGACACATACAAACAGCATGATCACTGTCATAGCAGCCACGACCACTACAAACAGCATGACCACAGACACATACAAACAGCATGACCACTTCAGCCACGTACAAACAGCATGACCACTGTCATTCAGACACACATACAAACAGCATGATCACTGTCATAGCAGACACAAACAGCATGATCACAAACACAGTTCACTGTCATAGCAGCCACTGTCACAAACAGCATGACCACATGCAGACACATACAAACAGCATGAGTCATAGCAGACACATACAAACAGCATGATTACTGTCATAGCAGACACATACAAACAGCATGATCACTGTCATAGCAGACACGTACAAACAGCATGATCACTGTCATAGCAGACACACACAAACAGCATGATCACTGTCATAGCAGACACATACAAACAGCATGATCACTGTCATAGCAGCCATCATACAAACAGCATGATCACTGTCATAGCATGACCACTGTCATAGCAGACACATACAAACAGCATGATCACTGTCATAGCATGATCACTGTCATAGCATGATCACTGTCATAGCATGACCACTGTCATAGCAGCCACATACAAACAGCATGATTACTGTCATAGCATGATCACTGTCATAGCATGATCACTGTCATAGCATGACCACTGTCATAGCAGCCACATACAAACAGCATGATTACTGTCATAGCATGATCACTGTCATAGCATGATCACTGTCATAGCAGCCACACACAAACAGCATGATCACTGTCATTCAGACACATACAAACAGCATGATCACTGTCATTCAGACACATACAAACAGCATGATCACTGTCATAGCAGACACATACAAACAGCATGATCACTGTCATAGCAGCCACATACAAACAGCATGATCACTGTCATTCAGCCACATACAAACAGCATGATCACTGTCATAGCAGACACATACAAACAGCATGATCACTGTCATACCAGACACATACTAACAGCCCGTTGTGTATATATAATTCCTTCTCGCATCTATCTACTGTTCTCATCCTCTCACCTTTTCCCTTTGCTTGTGGACTTCAGTGCACAACACATCAGCTGTCTGTGACCGGGGGAAAAAAACTTTCCAAACCTTCATATCATGACTGCTAATCGCACACAGCCACATCGTTGTCATGTCATAGTCAACATAGCTACTAGAACTAACGCGTTAGTAAACTCACTACAATCATGCAGTACAGTGTACAGTCAGCAGCAAGCAGTTTAGCAGTTACACAGTCAGCCCCAGTGGCAATAAATTAATTACACCAAAAGCTTACCTTGACTCGAAAGAGCTCTAGTGTTGGATAGCCAGTGAGCTAACAAAGCATCCCTCTCTGTTTTAGCCGGGTGTTTCAGTAGGCTAAACAAGCTAAGAAAGTGAAAAAAGATATACTAATTCATTTAGTAGCCTCAACAGCACTCTGTAGGTTAGCACCATGTTGTTGCCAGAGGACAGCTGGCTTCCGTCCTCCTCTGGGTATATTGACTACAATACAAAACCTAGGAGGCTCATGGTTTTCACCCCCTTCCATAGACTTACACAGCAATTATGATGACATCCTGAGGAGGTCCTCCAACCTATCAGAGCTCTTGTAGTGTGAACTGACATTTGTCCACTCAATTAAAGGATCAGAGAATGGCTCGAGTACCGAAAGGATAAGCTACAGCTACCTAGCACTGCAGTGCATAACATGAGGTGAGTAGTTAACTCAGAGACAGAAAGACAATAGTTGAAAGGTTTTGAACAAATTAATTTCTTCCACAATGAAATAGAAGCGAGAGGGTGAGATAGACCTTCATTGCAAAACTGTATTTTATTTAATTATTTGGTGATGTGAATATATTTAGTATAGTTTTATCAAAAAAGGTGACTTTTTAATGACTACTATAATGAAATTCACTGAGGAGGATGGGCCTCCTCTGCACACGGACCTGCTACACACACATTCTGCCTCCCGGGGTTAAGTGTGTTATAAATGAAGAGGAGGAGACACCTCATGCTATGAGTGAGGTCAGAGAAACGGAGTTGAATCTTTCCTCCAGACAAAGGCTGCTCTGTTCTATCACTAGCTAACTTTATTACCATAAACATGATCAAACCGACCGAAATCAAACCTCACTAGTCATAGAACCCATATTAACCTACCTAGACTACTAGTCATAGAACCCATATTAACCTACCTAGACTACTAGTCATATAACCCTAGCTAGACTACTAGTCATATAACCCATATAACCCTACCTAGACTACTAGTCATATAACCCTACCTAGACTACTAGTCATATAACCCTACCTAGACTACTAGTCATATAACCCTACCTAGACTACTAGTCATATAACCCTAGACTACTAGTCATATAACCCATATAACCCTACCTAGACTACTAGTCATATAACCCATATAACCCTACCTAGACTACTAGTCATATAACCCTACCTAGACTACTAGTCATATAACCCATATAACCCTACCTAGACTACTAGTCATATAACCCTACCTAGACTACTAGTCATATAACCCATATAACCCTACCTAGACTACTAGTCATATAACCCATATAACCCTACCTAGACTACTAGTCATATAACCCATATAACCCTACCTAGACTACTAGTCATATAACCCTACCTAGACTACTAGTCATATAACCCTACCTAGACTACTAGTCATATAACCCTACCTAGACTACTAGTCATATAACCCATATAACCCTACCTAGACTACTAGTCATATAACCCATATAACCCTACCTAGACTACTAGTCATATAACCCATATAACCCTACCTAGACTACTAGTCATATAACCCATATAACCCTACCTAGACTACTAGTCATATAACCCATATAACCCTACCTAGACTACTAGTCATATAACCCTACCTAGACTACTAGTCATATAACCCTACCTAGACTACTAGTCATATAACCCTACCTAGACTACTAGTCATATAACCCTACCTAGACTACTAGTCATATAACCCTACCTAGACTACTAGTCATATAACCCATATAACCCTACCTAGACTACTAGTCATATAACCCTATAACCTAGACTACTAGTCATATAACCCATATAACCCTACCTAGACTACTAGTCATATAACCCTAACCCTACTAGACTACTAGTCATATAACCCTACCTATAAGTCCCTACCTAGACTACTAGTCATATAACCCATATAACCCTACCTAGACTACTAGTCATATAACCCATATAACCCTACCTAGACTACTAGTCATATAACCCTATAACTACTAGTCATATAACCCATATAACCCTACCTAGACTACTAGTCATATAACCCCCTACCTAGACTACTAGTCATATAACCCATATAACCCTACCTAGACTACTAGTCATATAACCCTACCTAGACTACTAGTCATATAACCCTACCTAGACTACTAGTCATATAACCCTACCTAGACTACTAGTCATATAACCCTACCTAGACTACTAGTCATATAACCCTACCTAGACTACTAGTCATATAACCCATATAACCCTACCTAGACTACTAGTCATATAACCCATAGACTACTAGTCATATAACCCTACCTAGACTACTAGTCATATAACCCATATAACCCTACCTAGACTACTAGTCATATAACCCTACCTAGACTACTAGTCATATAACCCATATAACCCTACCTAGACTACTACTATATAACCCATATAACCCTACCTAGACTACTAGTCATATAACCCATAACCCTATAAGTCATATAACCCATATAACCTAGACTACTAGTCATATAACCCATATAACCCTACCTAGACTACTAGTCATATAACCCATATAACCCATAACCCTAGACTACTAGTCATATAACCCTATAACCCTAGACTACTAGTCATATAACCCTACCTAGACTACTAGTCATATAACCCATATAACCTACTACTAGTCATATAACCCTACCTAGACTACTAGTCATATAACCCTACCTAGACTACTAGTCATATAACCCTACCTAGACTACTAGTCATATAACCCTACCTAACCCTACCTAGACTACTAGTCATATAACCCTACCTAGACTACTAGTCATATAACCCATATAACCCTACCTAGACTACTAGTCATATAACCCTACCTAGACTACTAGTCATATAACCCATATAACCCTACCTAGACTACTAGTCATATAACCCATATAACCCTACCTAGACTACTAGTCATATAACCCATATAACCCTACCTAGACTACTAGTCATATAACCCATATAACCCTACCTAGACTACTAGTCATATAACCCTACCTAGACTACTAGTCATATAACCCATATAACCCTACCTAGACTACTAGTCATATAACCCATATAACCCTACCTAGACTACTAGTCATATAACCCATATAACCCTACCTAGACTACTAGTCATATAACCCATATAACCCTACCTAGACTACTAGTCATATAACCCTACCTAGACTACTAGTCATATAACCCTACCTAGACTACTAGTCATATAACCCATATAACCCTACCTAGACTACTAGTCATATAACCCATATAACCCTACCTAGACTACTAGTCATATAACCCTACCTAGACTACTAGTCATATAACCCATATAACCCTACCTAGACTACTAGTCATATAACCCTACCTAGACTACTAGTCATATAACCCATATAACCCTACCTAGACTACTAGTCATATAACCCATATAACCCTACCTAGACTACTAGTCATATAACCCTACCTAGACTACTAGTCATATAACCCATATAACCCTACCTAGACTACTAGTCATATAACCCATATAACCCTACCTAGACTACTAGTCATATAACCCTACCTAGACTACTAGTCATATAACCCATATAACCCTACCTAGACTACTAGTCATATAACCCTACCTAGACTACTAGTCATATAACCCATATAACCCTACCTAGACTACTAGTCATATAACCCATATAACCCTACCTAGACTATAACCCATATAACCCTACCTAGACTACTAGTCATATAACCCATATAACCCTACCTAGACTACTAGTCATATAACCCATATAACCCTACCTAGACTACTAGTCATATAACCCTACCTAGACTACTAGTCATATAACCCATATAACCCTACCTAGACTACTAGTCATATAACCCATATAACCCTACCTAGACTACTAGTCATATAACCCATATAACCCTACCTAGACTACTAGTCATATAACCCATATAACCCTACCTAGACTACTAGTCATATAACCCTACCTAGACTACTAGTCATATAACCTACCTAGACTACTAGTCATATAACCCTACCTAGACTACTAGTCATATAACCCTACCCTACCTAGACTACTAGTCATATAACCCATATAACCCTACCTAGACTACTAGTCATATAACCCCCTACCTACTACTAGTCATATAACCCATATAACCCTACCTAGACTACTAGTCATATAACCCTAGACTACTCATATAACCCTACCTAGACTACTAGTCATATAACCCATATAACCCTACCTAGACTACTAGTCATATAACCCTACCCCTACCTAGACTACTAGTCATATAACCCTATAACCTAGACTACTAGTCATATAACCCATATAACCCTACCTAGACTACTAGTCATATAACCCTACCTAGACTACTAGTCATATAACCCATATAACCCTACCTAGACTACTAGTCATATAACCCTACCTAGACTACTAGTCATAACCCTACTAGTCATATAACCCATATAACCCTACCTAGACTACTAGTCATATAACCCATATAACCCTACCTAGACTACTAGTCATATAACCCTACCTAGACTACTAGTCATATAACCCATATAACCCTACCTAGACTACTAGTCATATAACCCATATAACCCTACCTAGACTACTAGTCATATAACCCATATAACCCTACCTAGACTACTAGTCATATAACCCATATAACCCTACCTAGACTACTAGTCATATAACCCATATAACCCTACCTAGACTACTAGTCATATAACCCTACCTAGACTACTAGTCATATAACCCTACCTAGACTACTAGTCATATAACCCATATAACCCTACCTAGACTACTAGTCATATAACCCATATAACCCTACCTAGACTACTAGTCATATAACCCTACCTAGACTACTAGTCATATAACCCATATGACCCTACCTGAACACCATTATCTGATCTATCACCAGACTGAATTAGAGAGGAAAACAACGTACTGTGCTTTTCCCATCATTATCAGCATGTGGGTTTAACTGTAGGAATGAAACGATGGCAGCTGCTTTGATGCAGGCCCTGTGCAGAACCAACTGCCAGCGCAGAGTGTGTTTTTTTTAACGCCTTAACTCATAAATACAGAAATATTCTTTTGAAACGCATAACGGAATAAAAACTATAAAAACACATGATTTACTATGCCTGGAAAGAAGGAAGGCAAGAGATTTCTTGGACAATAAAAAAAATGAAACGCAATGTTCTGATTGGTTTAGACAGAGAGCCAGATCAGCCTCCAATACTGAGAACTATTTCCTCATGAGAGAGAGAGAGAGACGAGGGATTTAGAGAGAGACGAGGGATTTAGAGAGAGACGAGGGATTTAGAGAGAGACGAGGGATTTAGAGAGAGACGAGGGATTTAGAGAGAGACGAGGGATTTAGAGAGAGACGAGGGATTTAGAGAGAGACGAGGGATTTAGAGAGAGACGAGGGATTTAGAGAGAGAGGAGGGATTTAGAGAGAGACGAGGGATTTAGAGAGAGACGAGGGATTTAGAGAGAGACGAGGGATTTAGAGAGAGACGAGGGATTTAGAGAGACGAGGGATTTAGAGAGAGACGGGGATTTAGAGAGAGACGAGGGATTTAGAGAGAGAAGGGATTTAGAGAGAGACAGGGGATTTAGAGAGAGACAAGAGGGATTTAGAGAGAGACGAGGGATTTAGAGAGAGACAAGGGATTTAGAGAGAAGGGATTTAGAGAGAGACGAGGGATTTAGAGAGAGACGAGGGATTTAGAGAGAGAGACGAGGGAGAGAGACGGGGATTTAGAGAGAGAGAAGGGATTTAGAGAGAGACGGGGATTTAGAGAGAGAGACGGGGATTTAGAGAGAGAGACGAGGGATTTAGAGAGAGAGGGATTTAGAGAGAGACGAGGGATTTAGAGAGAGAGACGAGGGATTTAGAGAGAGACGAGGGATTTAGAGAGAGACGAGGGATTTAGAGAGAGACGAGGGATTTAGAGAGAGACGAGGGATTTAGAGAGAGACGAGGGATTTAGAGAGAGACGAGGGATTTAGAGAGAGACGAGGGATTTAGAGAGAGACGAGGGATTTAGAGAGAGAGAAAAGGGATTTAGAGAGAGACGAGGGATTTAGAGAGAGACACAAGGGATTTAGAGAGAGACACAAGGGATTTAGAGAGAGACGAGGGATTTAGAGAGAGACGAGGGATTTAGAGAGAGACGAGGGATTTAGAGAGACGAGGGATTTAGAGAGAGACGAGGGATTTAGAGAGAGACGAGGGATTTAGAGAGACACGAGGGATTTAGAGAGAGACGAGGGATTTAGAGAGACACGAGGGATTTAGAGAGACACGAGGGATTTAGAGAGACACGAGGGATTTAGAGAGACACGAGGGATTTAGAGAGACACAAGGGATTTAGAGAGACACGAGGGATTTAGAGAGAGACGAGGGATTTAGAGAGAGACGAGGGATTTAGAGAGAGACGAGGGATTTAGAGAGAGAGAGAGAGAGAGAGACGAGGGATTTAGAGAGAGAGAGAGAGAGAGAGAGAGAGAGAGAGAGAGGGATTTAGAGAGAGACGAGGGATTTAGAGAGAGAGAGAGAGAGAGAGAGAGAGACAAGGGATTTAGAGAGTTGCACCCCTTCTGAAAAAACCTACACTCAATCCCTCCGATGTCAACAACTACAGACCAGTATCCCTTCTTTCTTTTCTCTCCAAAACTCTTGAACGTGCCGTCCTTGGCCAGCTCTCCCGCTATCTCTCTCTGAATGACCTTCTTGATCCAAATCAGTCAGGTTTCAAGACTAGTCATTCAACTGAGACTGCTCTTCTCTGTATCACGGAGGCGCTCCGCACTGCTAAAGCTAACTCTCTCTCCTCTGCTCTCATCCTTCTAGACCTATCGGCTGCCTTCGATACTGTGAACCATCAGATCCTCCTCTCCACCCTCTCCGAGTTGTGCATCTCCCGGCGCGGCCCACGCTTGGATTGCGTCCTACCTGACAGGTCGCTCCTACCAGGTGGCGTGGCGAGAATCTGTCTCCTCACCACGCGCTCTCACCACTGGTGTCCCCCAGGGCTCTGTTCTAGGCCCTCTCCTATTCTCGCTATACACCAAGTCACTTGGCTCTGTCATAACCTCACATGGTCTCTCCTATCATTGCTATGCAGACGACACACAATTAATCTTCTCCTTTCCCCCTTCTGATGACCAGGTGGCGAATCGCATCTCTGCATGTCTGGCAGACATATCAGTGTGGATGACGGATCACCACCTCAAGCTGAACCTCGGCAAGACGGAGCTGCTCTTCCTCCCGGGGAAGGACTGCCCGTTCCATGATTTCGCCATCACGGTTGACAACTCCATTGTGTCCTCCTCCCAGAGCGCTAAGAACCTTGGCGTGATCCTGGACGACACCCTGTCGTTCTCAACTAACATCAAGGCGGTGGCCCGTTCCTGTAGGTTCATGCTCTACAACATCCGCAGAGTACGACCCTGCCTCACACAGGAAGCGGCGCAGGTCCTAATCCAGGCACTTGTCATCTCCCGTCTGGACTACTGCAACTCGCTGTTGGCTGGGCTCCCTGCCTGTGCCATTAAACCCCTACAACTCATCCAGAATGCCGCAGCCCGTCTGGTGTTCAACCTTCCCAAGTTCTCTCACGTCACCCCGCTCCTCCGCTCTCTCCACTGGCTTCCAGTTGAAGCTCGCATCTGCTACAAGACCATGGTGCTTGCCTACGGAGCTGTGAGGGGAACAGCACCTCAGTACCTCCAGGCTCTGATCAGGCCCTACACCCAAACAAGGGCACTGCGTTCATCCACCTCTGGCCTGCTCGCCTCCCTACCACTGAGGAAGTACAGTTCCCGCTCAGCCCAGTCAAAACTGTTTGCTGCTCTGGCCCCCAATGGTGGAACAAACTCCCTCACGACGCCAGGACAGCGGAGTCAATCACCACCTTCCGGAGACACCTGAAACCCCACCTCTTTAAGGAATACCTAGGATAGGATAAGTAATTCTTCTCACCCCCCTTTAAGATTTAGATGCACTATTGTAAAGTGACTATTCTACTGGATGTCATAAGGTGAATGCACCAATTTGTAAGTCGCTCTGGATAAGAGCGTCTGCTAAATGACTTAAATGTAAATGTAGAGAGAGACGAGGGATTTAGAGAGAGACGAGGGATTTAGAGAGACACAAGGGATTTAGAGAGAGACAAGGGATTTAGAGAGAGACAAGGGATTTAGAGATTTAGAGAGAGACGAGGGATTTAGAGAGAGAGAGAGAGAGAGAGAGAGACGAGGGATTTAGAGAGAGAGAGAGAGAGAGACGAGGGATTTAGAGAGAGACGAGGGATTTAGAGAGAGACGAGGGATTTAGAGAGAGACGAGGGATTTAGAGAGAGAGAGAGACAAGGGATTTAGAGAGATACGAGGGATTTAGAGAGAGAGAGAGACAAGGGATTTAGAGAGAGACGAGGGATTTAGAGAGACACAAGGGATTTAGAGAGAGACGAGGGATTTAGAGAGAGAGAGAGAGAGAGAGAGACGAGGGATTTAGAGAGAGAGAGAGAGACAAGGGATTTAGAGAGAGACAAGGGATTTAGAGAGAGACGAGGGATTTAGAGAGAGAGAGAGAGAGAGAGACAAGGGATTTAGAGAGAGACGAGGGATTTAGAGAGAGACGAGGGATTTAGAGAGACGAGGGATTTAGAGAGACACAAGGGATTTAGAGAGAGATGAGGGATTTAGAGAGAGAGAGAGAGAGAGAGACGAGGGATTTAGAGAGAGAGAGAGAGAGAGAGACAAGGGATTTAGAGAGAGACGAGGGATTTAGAGAGCGACGAGGGATTTAGAGAGAGAGCGAGACGGACAGAGAGACGGACAGAGGGAGAGAGACGGACAGAGGGAGAGAGACGTACAGAGGGAGAGAGAGAGACGGACAGAGGGAGGGAGAGAGACGGGCAGAGGGAGGGAGAGAGACGTACAGAGGGAGGGAGAGAGACGTACAGAGGGAGGGAGAGAGACGTACAGAGGGAGGGAGAGAGACGTACAGAGAGAGGGAGAGAGACGTACAGAGAGAGGGAGAGAGACGTACAGAGAGAGGGAGAGAGACGTACAGAGGGAGGGAGAGAGACGGACAGAGGGAGGGATAGAGACGTACAGAGAGAGGGAGGGAGAGAGACGTACAGAGAGAGGGAGGGAGAGAGACGTACAGAGAGAGGGAGAGAGACGGACAGAGAGAGGGAGAGAGACGGACAGAGGGAGGGAGAGAGACGGACAGAGAGAGGGAGAGAGACGGACAGAGAGAGGGAGAGAGACGGACAGAGGGAGGGAGAGAGACGGACAGAGAGAGGGAGAGAGACGGACAGAGAGAGGGAGAGAGACGGACAGAGGGAGGGAGAGAGACGGACAGAGGGAGGGAGAGAGACGGACAGAGGGAGGGAGAGAGACGGACAGAGGGAGGGAGAGAGACGTACAGAGGGAGGGAGAGAGATGGACAGACAGAGAGAGACGTACAGAGAGAGGGAGAGAGATGGACAGACAGAGAGAGACGTACAGAGAGAGGGAGAGAGATGGACAGACAGAGAGAGAGACGGACAGAGGGAGAGAGAGAGACGGACAGACAGAGGGAGATAGATGGACAGACAGAGAGAGAGGGAGAGAGATGGACAGACAGAGAGAGGGGAGAGAGATGGACAGACAGAGAGAGGGAGAGAGATGGACAGACAGAGAGAGGGAGAGAGACGTACAGAGGGAGGGAGAGAGACGTACAGAGAGAGGGAGAGAGACGTACAGAGGGAGGGAGAGAGATGTACAGAGAGAGGGAGAGAGACGTACAGAGAGAGGGAGAGAGATGGACAGACAGAGAGAGAGGATTCCATGACAAAAGAGGAACCAGTGGAACTGTTAAGCACTCGCTCTCTTTCCCTCTTTCTTTTTCTCTTCAATCGGATGGCTCCCGTCCAGGCACATAACCCACGCGGTTATGAAAACAGTGCAGCTCTCCGCATCTCTCTTGGCGGGAGCAGGATAAGAGCTAGAGTTTCAGAGCGCAGACCGGGAGACCGGAGAAACACGAGACAATAACAACAAATAGTCTCACAGTATTTTTAGGTGGTGATTATAAACTCGTTTCACAGTTTAATATTCGAGGGAAACTAAACAAATGGTGTTGTTTATTGAAGAAATGGACGTAATGGATAAAATCTCAGAAGTTCCCAAAAGGCCATGGTTGGAAAAGTTGGTAAAATGCTGAAAGCCACAATTAGATCATAATAAATCCGTAGAATGACAGCAGGCCGTTGTTCCTTTCGGACATGGGAGATGGACATGGGAGATGGACATGGGAGATGGACATGGGAGATGGACATGGGAGATGGACATGGGAGATGGACATGGGAGATGGACATGAGAGATGGACATGAGAGATGGAGATGGACATGGGAGATGGACATGGGATGGACATGGACATGAGAGATGGACATGGGAGATGGACATGGGAGATGGACATGGGAGATGGACATGGGAGAGGACATGGACATGGGAGATGGACATGGGAGATGGACATGGGAGATGATGGACATGAGAGATGGAGAGATGGACATGGAGAGATGGACATGGGAGATGGACATGGAGATGACATGGAGATGGACATGAGAGATGGACATGAGAGAGATGGAGATGGACATGGGAGATGGACATGGGAGATGATGGACATGGGAGATGGACATGGAGATGGACATGAGAGATGGACATGGGAGATGACATGGAGATGGACATGGGAGATGGACATGAGAGATGGACATGGGAGATGGACATGGGAGAGATGGACATGAGAGATGGACATGGAGATGGACATGGGATGGACATGGACATGGAGATGGACATGGGAGATGGACATGGGAGATGGACATGGGAGATGGACATGAGAGATGGACATGGGAGATGGACATGGGAGATGGACATGACATGGAGATGGACATGGGAGATGGACATGGGAGATGGACATGGGAGATGGACATGGGAGATGGACATGGGAGATGGACATGGGAGATGGACATGAGAGATGGACATGGGAGATGGACATGGGAGATGGACATGGGAGATGGACATGGGAGATGGACATGGGATGGACATGATGGGAGATGGACATGGGAGATGGACATGGGATGAGATGGACATGAGAGATGGACATGGGAGAGATGGGACATGGGAGATGGACATGGGAGATGGACATGGGAGATGGACATGAGAGATGGAGATGGACATGGGAGATGGACATGGGAGATGGACATGGAGATGGACATGGGAGATGGACATGGACATGGGAGATGGACATGGGAGATGGACATGGAGATGGACATGGGAGATGGACATGGGAGATGGACATGGGAGATGGACATGGGAGATGGACATGGGAGATGGACATGGGAGATGGACATGAGGAGATGGACATGGGAGATGGACATGGGAGATGGACATGGGAGATGGACATGGAGATGGACATGGGAGATGGACATGGGAGATGGACATGAGAGATGGACATGGGAGATGGACATGGGAGATGGACATGGGAGATGGACATGGGAGATGGACATGGGATGGACATGGGAGATGGACATGGGAGATGGACATGAGAGATGGACATGGGAGATGGACATGGGAGATGGACATGGGAGATGGACATGGGAGATGGACATGAGAGATGGACATGGGAGATGGACATGGGAGATGGACATGGGAGATGGACATGGGAGATGGACATGAGAGATGGACATGGGAGATGGACATGGGAGATGGACATGGGAGATGGACATGGGAGATGGACATGGGAGATGGACATGGGAGATGGACATGGGAGATGGACATGGGAGATGGACATGGAGATGGACATGGGAGATGATGGGAGATGGACATGGAAGATGGACATGGAGATGGACATGGGAGATGGACATGGAGATGGACATGAGAGATGGACATGGGAGATGGACATGGGAGATGGACATGAGAGATGGACATGGGAGATGGACATGGGAGATGGACATGGGAGATGGACATGGGAGATGGACATGGGGAGATGGACATGGGAGATGGACATGGGAGATGGACATGAGAGATGGACATGGGAGATGGACATGGGAGATGGACATGGGAGATGGACATGAGAGATGGACATGGGAGATGAAATGGACATGGGAGATGGACATGGGAGATGGACATGGGAGATGGACATGGGAGATGGACATGAGAGATGGACATGGGAGATGGACATGGGAGATGGACATGAGAGATGGACATGGGAGATGGACATGGGAGATGGAGGTTTAACCCCTTTATTTCATAGCAGAGACTATAGGCCTAGACGATCATAATAGGGTACTGCAAAATAACCCTGGAGTAGGTCTATGCTAATATAGACTGAATAACCCTGGAGTAGGTCTATCCTAATATAGACTGAATAAACCTGGAGTAGGTCTATCCTAATATAGACTGAATAACCCTGGAGTAGGTTTATCCTAATATAGACTGAATAACCCTGGAGTAGGTCTATCCTAATATAGACTGAATAAACCCTGGAGTAGGTCTATCCTCATATAGACTGAATAACCCTGGAGTAGGTCTATCCTCATATAGACTGAATAACCCTGGAGTAGGTCTATCCTAATATAGACTGAATAACCCTGGAGTAGGTCTATCCTAATATAGACTGAATAACCCTGGAGTAGGTCTATCCTAATATAGACTGAATAACCCTGGAGTAGGTCTATCCTAATATAGACTGAATAACCCTGGAGTAGGTCTATCCTAATATAGACTGAATAACCCTGGAGTAGGTCTATCCTAATATAGACTGAATAACCCTGGAGTAGGTCTATCCTAATATAGACTGAATAACCCTGGAGTAGGTCTATCCTAATATAGACTGAATAACCCTGGAGTAGGTCTATCCTAATATAGACTGAATAACCCTGGAGTAGGTCTATCCTAATATAGACTGAATAACCCTGGAGTAGGTCTATCCTCATATAGACTGAATAACCCCGGAGTAGGTCTATCCTCATATAGACTGCATAACCCTGGAGTAGGTCTATCCTAATATAGACTGAATAACCCTGGAGTAGGTCTATCCTAATATAGACCGAATAACCCTGGAGTAGGTCTATCCTAATATAGACTGAATAACCCTGGAGTAGGTCTATCCTAATATAGACCGAATAACCCTGGAGTAGGTCTATCCTAATAAATAAAGACTAAATAACCCTGCAAAGAAATGTCCATTTGATATGTCTATGTGTTTCCTAATATAGACTACAATAACCCTGTTTAGGGAAATAGGTCTAAATCCTACCTCATTCTATCAAATAAAGATGCTAAATAATTAAAGTACCATCTGCAAAGAAATGTCCATTTGATATGTTATGTGTTTCATAATAGTAGGCTACAAATAGTATTAGTTTAGGGAAATACCTAGGCTAAATGAAATACCTAGGCTAAATGAAATACCTAGGCTAAATGAAATAACAAGGCTAAATGAAATAACAAGGCTAAATGAAATACCTAGGCTAAATGAAATACCTAGGCTAAATGAAATAACAAGGCTAAATGAAATAACAAGGCTAAATGAAATACCTAGGCTAAATGAAATAACAAGGCTAAATGAAATAACAAGGCTAAATGAAATACCTAGGCTAAATGAAATAACAAGGCTAAATGAAATAACAAGGCTAAATGAAATAACAAGGCTAAATGAAATACCTAGGCTAAATGAAATAACAAGGCTAAATGAAATAACAAGGCTAAATGAAATACCTAGGCTAAATGAAATAACAAGGCTAAATGAAATAACAAGGCTAAATGAAATACCTAGGCTAAATGAAATAACAAGGCTAAATGAAATACCTAGGCTAAATGAAATAACAAGGCTTAATGAAATAACAAGGCTAAATGAATTAACAAGGCTAAATGAAATACAGCAGGCTAAATGAAATACCTAGGCTAAATGAAATAACTAGGCTAAATCAGGTAACTAGGCTAAATGAAATAACAAGGTTAAATTAGGTAACAAGGCTAAATGAAATACCTAGGCTAAATGAAATACCTAGGCTAAATGAAATAACAAGGCTTAATGAAATAACAAGGCTAAATGAATTAACAAGGCTAAATGAAATACAGCAGGCTAAATGAAATACCTAGGCTAAATGAAATAACTAGGCTAAATCAGGTAACTAGGCTAAATGAAATAACAAGGTTAAATTAGGTAACAAGGCTAAATGAAATAACAAGGCTAAATGAAATAACAAGGCTAAATGAATTAACAAGGCTAAATGAAATAACAAGTCTTAATGAAATAACAAGGCTAAATGAATTAACAAGGCTACATGAATTAACAAGGCTACATGAAATAACAAGGCTAAATGAATTAACAAGGCTAAATGAATTAACAAGGCTAAATGAAATAACAAGGCTAAATGAAATAACAAGGCTAAATGAAATAACAAGACTAAATGAATTAACAAGGCTAAATGAATTAACAAGGCTAAATGAAATATCTGGACTGAATTAAATAATTGTAAGAAATATATATATTTTTTAAATTGCAGTATTTATTTTAAGTGGCGCATATGTAACTAATTTGATCAACAGCATAACTAACATATTAATAAATATACATAAATATAGAGGCAAATACACTTGGAAATGAATCCAGAAAAAGATGCTATGGAAATAAATAGAAACAGAAAGGTAGGTAAAAAATAAGCCTATTTTATTTATTGTTTGATAAGGCTACGTTGACAAAACATGGGAAAATATCCTTTAAACAGCCTGTGCTGTATTTAAGTTTTATTTCAATTGACACTGGAGTTTCATAAAACATGTTTACTTTGCTTTTAAAACTACTATTGTAGAAATAGCCTCCATTGCTAATTAATATTTAGGAATTATGGAAATTCCCTCACGTTAATGATGCATTCAGAGGGAATCGGTGGCCTCCTTTGGGTTACTGACGACATTCCAAGGTTTCTGGCGCCACCTACTGACCACATCAAATTCACTGGTACAGTTTTTTTCCAGGCAGTTTTTTTCAGGCACAAAGCCTGGCAGACTTTTCATTAGAAACGCTTTGGGAATAAACAACCGAATTAAGGCTATTCAAATGCAAGATCAACCACATGACAAAGAACAAAGTTTCTTATCAGCAGCAACTACTCCTATAGTATAGTGCATTACTCCTAGTGTACTACTCATACAGTATAGTGCACTACTCCTAAAGTATAGTGTACTTCTCCTATAGCGCACTACTCATATAGTATAGTGCACTGTTCACATAGTATAGTGCACTACTCCTAGTGTACTACTCCTACAGTATAGTGCACTACTCCTAAAGTATAGTGTACTTCTCCTATAGCGCACTACTCATATAGTATAGTGCACTGTTCACATAGTATAGTGCACTACTCCTATAGTATGGTGCACTACTCCTATAGCACACTACTCCTATAGTATAGTGCACTGCTCATATAGTATAGTGCACTACTCCTATAGTATGGTGTACTACTCCTATAGTATAGTGCACTACTCGTATTGTGCACTACTCCTATAGTATAGTGCACTACTCCTATAGTATGGTGCACTACTCCTATAGTATAGTGCACTACTCCTATAGTATGGTGCACTACTCCTATAGTATAGAGCACTACTCCTATAGTATAGAGCACTACTCCTATGGTATAGTACACTACTCCTATGTATAGTGCACTACTCCTATAGAATGGTGCACTAATAATATAGTATAGTGCACTACTCCTATAGAATGGTGCACTAATAATATAGTATAGTGCACTACTCCTATAGTATGGTGCACTAATAATATAGTATAGTGCACTACTCCTATAGTATAGTGAACTACTCCTATAGTATAGTGCACTACTCCTATAGTACAGTGCACTACTCCTATAGTATAGTGCACTACTCCTATAGTATAGTACACTACTCCTATAGTATAGTACACCACTCCCATGGTATAGTGCACTACTCCTAGTACACTACTCCTATAGTATAGTGCACTACTCCTATAGTATAGTACACTACTCCTATGGTATAGTGCACTACTCCTATAGTACAGTGCACTACTCCTATAGTATAGTACACTACTCCTATGGTATAGTGCACTACTCCTAGTACACTACTCCTATAGTATAGTACACTACTCCTATAGTATAGTACACTACTCCTATAGCGCACTACTCCTATAGTATAGCGCACTACTCCTATGTATAGTGCACGACTCCTATAGTATAGTACACTACTCCTATAGTATAGTACACTACTCCTATAGTATAGTGCACTACTCCTAGTACACTACTCCTATAGTATAGTACATTACTCCTATAGTATAGTGCACTACTTCTATAGTTTTGTGCACTACTCCTATAGTGTATTACTCCTATAGTGTACTACTCCTATTGTATAGTGCACTACTCCCATTGTATACTACTCCTATAGTATAGTGTACTACTCCTATAGTATAGCATACAACTCCTATAGTGCACTATGGGTAGTAGGGTTATGAGTAATAGGGTACCATTTCAGATACTATCCTGGATACCAGTCTGTTTAGCCATCATTAGACATCATTACCCAGTCCTGGATGTGTCCCTTAGCCTGGGTACCAGTCTGTCTAGACATCATTACCCCAGTCCTGGATGTGTCCCCTAGCCTGGGTACCAGTCTGTCTAGACATCATTACCCAGTCCAGGATGTGTCCCCTAGCCTGGGTACCAGTCTGTCTAGACATCATTACCCAGTCCAGGATGTGTACCCTAGCCTGGGTACCAGTCTGTCTAGACATCATTACCCCAGTCCTGGATGGATGCCTGGTTACCAGTCTGTCTAGACATCATTACCCAGTCCTGGATGTGTACCACTGGGATGTGTCCCGACCAGTCTGTCTAGACATCATTACCCCCTGGGTCCAGTCTGTCTAGATGTCCTGGATGTGTCCCTAGCCTGGGTACCAGTCTGTCTAGACATCATTACCCAGTCCTGGATGTGTACATCATTACCCAGTCAGGATGTGTCCCTAGCCTGGGTACCAGTCTGTCTAGACATCATTACCCAGTCATCACTACCCAGTCCTGGATGTGTCCCCTAGCCTGGGTACCAGTCTGTCTAGACATCATTACCCAGTCCAGGATGTGTCCCCTAGCCTGGGTACCAGTCTGTCTAGACATCATTACCCCAGTCCTGGATGTGTCCCCTAGCCTGGGTACCAGTCTGTCTAGACATCATTACCCCAGTCCTGGATGTGTACCCTAGCCTGGGTACCAGTCTGTCTAGACATCATTACCCAGTCCTGGATGTGTACATCACTACCCAGTCCTGGATGTGTCCCCTAGCCTGGGTACCAGTCTGTCTAGACATCATTACCCCAGTCCAGGATGTGTCCCCTAGCCTGGGTACCAGTCTGTCTAGACATCATTACCCCAGTCCTGGATGTGTACCCTAGCCTGGGTACCAGTCTGTCTAGACATCATTACCCAGTCCTGGATGTGTCCATCACTACCCAGTCCTGGATGTGTCCCCAGTCCTGGATGGTACATACCAGTCTGTCTAGACATCATTACCCCAGTCCTGGATGTGTACATCATTACCCAGTCCTGGATGTGTCCCCTAGCCTGGGTACCAGTCTGTCTAGACATCATTACCCAGTCCTGGATGTGTACATCACTACCCAGTCCTGGATGTGTCCCCTAGCCTGGGTACCAGTCTGTCTAGACATCATTACCCCAGTCCAGGATGTGTCCCCTAGCCTGGGTACCAGTCTGTCTAGACATCATTACCCCAGTCCTGGATGTGTACATCATTACCCAGTCCAGGATGTGTCCCCTAGCCTGGGTACCAGTCTGTCTAGACATCATTACCCAGTCCTGGATGTGTACATCATTACCCAGTCCTGGATGCGTCCCCTAGCCTGGGTACCAGTCTGTCTAGACATCATTACCCAGTCCTGGATGTGTACATCATTACCCAGTCCTGGATGCGTCCCCTAGCCTGGGTACCAGTCTGTCTAGACATCATTACCCAGTCCTGGATGTGTACATCATTACCCAGTCCTGGATGCGTCCCCTAGCCTGGGTACCAGTCTGTCTAGACATCATTACCCAGTCCTGGATGTCCCCTAGCCTGGGTACCAGTCTGTACATCATTACCCAGTCCTGGATGCGTCCCACTAGCCTGGGTACCAGTCTGTCTCATTACCCAGTCCTGGATGTGTACATCACCCAGTCCTGGATGTGTTCATCATACCCAGTCCTGGATGTGTACATCATTTCCCAGTCCTGGATGCGTCCCCTAGCCTGGGTACCAGTCTGTCTAGACATCATTACCCAGTCCTGGATGTGTCCATCACTACCCAGTCCTGGATGTACATCACTACCCAGTCCTGGGATGTGTCCCTAGCCTGGGTACCAGTCTGTCTAGACATCATTACAGTCCTGGATGTGTACATCATTACCCAGTCCTGGATGTGTCCCCTAGCCTGGGTACCAGTCTGTCTAGACATCATTACCCAGTCCTGGATGTGTACATCACCCAGTCCTGGATGTGTACATCATTACCCAGTCCTGGATGTGTCCATCATTACCCAGTCCTGGATGTGTACATCATTACCCAGTCCTGGATGTGTACATCACTACCCAGTCCTGGATGTGTACATCATTACCCAGTCCTGGATGCGTCCCCTAGCCTGGGTACCAGTCTGTCTAGACATCATTACCCAGTCCTGGATGTGTACATCATTACCCAGTCCTGGATGTGTACATCACTACCCAGTCCTGGATGTGTACATCATTACCCAGTCCTGGATGTGTACATCATTACCCAGTCCTGGATGTGTACATCACTACCCAGTCCTGGATGTGTACATCATTACCCAGTCCTGGATGTGTACATCATTACCCAGTCCTGGATGTGTACATCATTACCCAGTCCTGGATGTGTACATCATTACCCAGTCCTGGATGTGTACATCATTACCCAGTCCTGGATGTGTACATCATTACCCAGTCCTGGATGTGTACATCACTACCCAGTCCTGGATGTGTACATCATTACCCAGTCCTGGATGTGTACATCACTACCCAGTCCTGGATGTGTACATCACTACCCAGTCCTGGATGTGTACATCACTACCCAGTCCTGGATGTGTCCCCTGAGAAAGAAACGCCAGAGATCTGAAAGCACAACCATTTATTTCCTTAAAATATTGTCATGGTAACGAACAGACACACAAACATTCTCCAATCATTTTTTGTTGTTGTATTAACTCTTCTGTTTTATATAAAAGTACAATCCAACAAAGACAAGTCGCCCAGTCCCATCCCCGTCCCCCCGTCCCCCCGTCCCCGTCCCCCCCTCCCGTCCCCGTTCCCCCCGTCCCCGTCGCCCCCCCCCGTCCCCGTCCCCCCTCCCGTCCCCGTCCCCCCGCCCCCCCCGTCCCCTGTCAATAGCAGGTAGAGTAAAGACCCCACAGCGCCCCCCATCAGGTCAATTCGGACATAACAACACATCAGCCGTCAAATATCACATGTAGGTTTACCAACACAGAGAAGGGACAGAGGGGTGTGTGGACAGATAAACAAGACATTCATTAAGCCCTGATCCTGATCGCAGTGCAACAGGATATGGCAATAAAACTAAATATCTGCAGAAAAACAAAACAATGCTTGAAACAAGGACCAGAGAGATCGAAAAGTGTGTGTGACAAAGAGAAAGAAAGACAGACTGACAGAGAGAGAGACAGAAACAGAGAGACAGACAGAGAAACAGAGGGACAGACACAGCGACACAGAGAGACAGACAAACATAGAAAGAGAGAGAGAGACAGACACAGAGACAGACAGGAGAGGGATACAGCATCCAGGAGGGGGAGACAGGAGAGGGAGACATTATCCAGGAGAGAGAGACAGTATCCAGGAAAGGGGGACAGGAGAGGGAGACAGCATCCAGGAGAGGGATACAGGAGAGGGAGACAGCATCCATGAGAGGGAGACATTATCCAGGAGAGGGAGACATTATCCAGGAGAGGGAGACATTATCCAGGAGAGGGAGACAGCATCCAGGAGAGGGAGACAGCATCCAGGAGAGGGGGACAGGAGAGGGGGACAGGAGAGGGAGACAGCATCCAGGAGAGGGAGACGGTATCCAGGAGAGTGGACAATTGTCTATATTAGAAATCAATTGTCTCTATTATATTATGTCAGACCAGCTAGATCTACTGTCTCTGTTATATTATGACAGACCAGCTAGATCTACTGTCTTTATTATAATATGACAGACCAGCTAGATCTACTGTATTTTGTATAATATTACAGACCAGCAAGATCTACTATTTCTATAATATAATGACAGACCAGCTAGATCTACTGTATTTTTTATATTACAGACCAGCTAGATATACTGTCTCTATTATAATATGACAGACCATCTAGATCTACTGTCTCTATTATATTATGACAGACCAGTTAGATATTCTATCTCTATTATAATATGACAGACCAGCAAGATCTACTGTATTTTTTATATTACAGACCAGCTAGATCTACTGTTTCTATTATATTATGACAGACCAGCTAGATCTACTATTTCTATAATATAATGACAGACCAGCTAGATCTACTGTCTCTATTATATTATGACAGACCAGCTAGATCTACTATTTCTATAATATAATGACAGACCAGCTAGATCTACTGTCTCTATTATATTATGACTGACCAGCTAGATCTATGACAGACCAGCTAGATCTTCTGTCTCTATGATATTATGATAGACCAGCTAGATCAACTGTTTCTATTATATTATGACAGACCAGCTAGATCTACTATTTCTATAATATAATGACAGACCAGCTAGATCTACTATTTCTATAATATAATGACAGACCAGCTAGATATTCTGTCTCTATTATAATATGACAGACCAGCTAGATCTACTGTATTTTTTATAATATGACAGACCAGCTAGATCTACTGTCTCTATTATAATATGACAGACCACCTAGATCTCCTGTCTCTGTTATATTATGACAGACCAGCTAGATCTACTGTATTTTTTATAATATTACAGACCAGCTTGATCTACCATTTCTATTATATTATGACAGACCAGCTAGATCTACTATTTCTATAATATAATGACAGACCAGCTAGATATTCTGTCTCTATTATAATATGACAGACCAGCTAGATCTACTGTATTTTTTATAATATGACAGACCAGCTAGATCTACTGTCTCTATTATAATATGACAGACCACCTAGATCTCCTGTCTCTGTTATATTATGACAGACCAGCTAGATCTACTGTATTTTTTATAATATTACAGACCAGCTTGATCTACCATTTCTATTATATTATGACAGACCAGCTAGATCTACTATTTCTATAATATAATGACAGACCAGCTAGATATTCTGTCTCTATTATAATATGACAGACCAGCTAGATCTACTGTATTTTTTATAATATGACAGACCAGCTAGATCTACTGTCTCTATTATAATATGACAGACCACCTAGATCTCCTGTCTCTGTTATATTATGACAGACCAGCTAGATCTACTGTATTTTTTATAATATTACAGACCAGCTTGATCTACCATTTCTATTATATTATGACAGACCAGCTAGATCTACTATTTCTATAATATAATGACAGACCAGCTAGATATTCTGTCTCTATTATAATATGACAGACCAGCTAGATCTACTGTATTTTTTATAATATTACAGACCAGCTTGATCTACCATTTCTATTATATTATGACAGACCAGCTAGATCTACTATTTCTACAATATAATGACAGACCAGCTAGATCTACTGTCTCTATTATATTATGACAGACCAGCTAGATCTACTGTATTTTGTATATTACAGACCAGCTAGATATACTGTCTCTATTATAATATGACAGACCATCTAGATCTACTGTCTCTATTATATTATGACAGACCAGCTAGATATTCTATCTCTATAATATGATGACAGACCAGCTAGATCTACTGTCTCTATTATATTGTGACAGACCAGCTAGATATTCTGTCTCTATTATAATATTACAGACCAGCTAGATCTACTATTTCTATAATATAATGACAGACCAGCTAGATCTACTGTCTCTATTATATTATGACAGACCAGCTAGATCTACTATTTCTATAATATAATGACAGACCAGCTAGATATACTGTCTCTATTATAATATGACTGACCAGCTAGATCTATGACAGACCAGCTAGATCTACTATCTCTATTATATTATGACAGACCAGCTAGATCTACTGTCTCTATTATAATTTGACAGACAAGCCAGATTTACTGTCTCTATTATATTATGACAGACCAGCTAGATCTACTATTTCTATAATATAATGACAGACCAGCTAGATATTCTGTCTCTATTATAATATGACAGACCAGCTAGATCTACTGTATTTTTTATAATATGACAGACCAGCTAGATCTACTGTCTCTATTATAATATGACAGACCACCTAGATCTCCTGTCTCTGTTATATTATGACAGACCAGCTAGATCTACTGTATTTTTATAATATTACAGACCAGCTTGATCTACCATTTCTATTATATTATGACAGACCAGCTAGATCTACTATTTCTATAATATAATGACAGACCAGCTAGATATTCTGTCTCTATTATAATATGACAGACCAGCTAGATCTACTGTATTTTTATAATATGACAGACCAGCTAGATCTACTGTCTCTATTATAATATGACAGACCACCTAGATCTCCTGTCTCTGTTATATTATGACAGACCAGCTAGATCTACTGTATTTTTATAATATTACAGACCAGCTTGATCTACCATTTCTATTATATTATGACAGACCAGCTAGATCTACTATTTCTATAATATAATGACAGACCAGCTAGATATTCTGTCTCTATTATAATATGACAGACCAGCTAGATCTACTGTATTTTTTATAATATGACAGACCAGCTAGATCTACTGTCTCTATTATAATATGACAGACCACCTAGATCTCCTGTCTCTGTTATATTATGACAGACCAGCTAGATCTACTGTATTTTTATAATATTACAGACCAGCTTGATCTACCATTTCTATTATATTATGACAGACCAGCTAGATCTACTATTTCTATAATATAATGACAGACCAGCTAGATATTCTGTCTCTATTATAATATGACAGACCAGCTAGATCTACTGTATTTTTTATAATATTACAGACCAGCTTGATCTACCATTTCTATTATATTATGACAGACCAGCTAGATCTACTATTTCTACAATATAATGACAGACCAGCTAGATCTACTGTCTCTATTATATTATGGCAGACCAGCTTGATCTACTGTATTTTTTATATGACAGACCAGCGAGATCTACTATTTCTATAATATAATGACAGACCAGCTAGATCTACTATTTCTACAATATAATGACAGACCAGCTAGATCTACTGTCTCTATTATATTATGACAGACCAGCTAGATCTACTGTATTTTTATATGACAGACCAGCGAGATCTACTATTTCTATTATATTATGACAGACCAGGTAGATCTACTGTCTCTATTATATTATGACAGACCAGCTAGATCTACTGTTTCTATTATATTATGACAGACCAGCTAGATCTACTATTTCTATAATATAATGACAGACCAGCTAGATCTACTGTCTCTATTATATTATGACAGACCAGCTAGATCTACTATTTCTATAATATAATGACAGACCAGCTAGATCTACTGTCTCTATTATATTATGGCAGACCAGCTTGATCTACTGTCTCTATTATATTATGACAGACCAGCTAGATCTACTGTATTTTTATAATATTACAGACCAGCTAGATCTACTGTCTCTATTATATTATGGCAGACCAGCTTGATCTACTGTCTCTATTATATTATGACAGACCAGCTAGATCTACTGTATTTTTATAATATTACAGACCAGCTAGATCTACTGTTTCTATTATATTATGACAGACCAGCTAGATCTACTTTTTCTATAATATAATGAACAACCAGCGAGATCTACTGTCTCTATTATATTATGACTGACCAGCTAGATCTATGACAGACCAGCTAGATCTTCTGTCTCTATGATATTATGATAGACCAGCTAGATCAACTGTTTCTATTATATTATGACAGACCAGCTAGATCTACTATTTCTATAATATAATGACAGACCAGCTAGATCTACTGTCTCTATTATATTATGACAGACCAGCTAGATATTCTGTCTCTATTATAATATGACAGACCAGCTAGATCTACTGTATTTTTTATAATATGACAGACCAGCTAGATCTACTGTCTCTATTATAATATGACAGACCACCTAGATCTCCTGTCTCTGTTATATTATGGCAGACCAGCTAGATCTACTGTATTTTTTATAATATTACAGACCAGCTTGATCTACTGTTTCTATAATATAATGACAGACCAGCTATATCTACTGTCTCTATTATATTATGACAGACCAGCTTGATCTACTGTATTTTTTATATGACAGACCAGCGAGATCTACTATTTCTATAATATAATGACAGACCAGCTAGATCTACTATTTCTACAATATAATGACAGACCAGCTAGATCTACTGTCTCTATTATATTATGACAGACCAGCTAGATCTACTGTATTTTTTATATGACAGACCAGCGAGATCTACTATTTCTATTATATTATGACAGACCAGGTAGATCTACTGTCTCTATTATATTATGACAGACCAGCTAGATCTACTGTTTCTATTATATTATGACAGACCAGCTAGATCTACTATTTCTATAATATAATGACAGACCAGCTAGATCTACTGTCTCTATTATATTATGACAGACCAGCTAGATCTACTATTTCTATAATATAATGACAGACCAGCTAGATCTACTGTCTCTATTATATTATGGCAGACCAGCTTGATCTACTGTCTCTATTATATTATGACAGACCAGCTAGATCTACTGTATTTTTATAATATTACAGACCAGCTAGATCTACTGTTTCTATTATATTATGACAGACCAGCTAGATCTACTTTTTCTATAATATAATGAACAACCAGCGAGATCTACTGTCTCTATTATATTATGACTGACCAGCTAGATCTATGACAGACCAGCTAGATCTTCTGTCTCTATGATATTATGATAGACCAGCTAGATCAACTGTTTCTATTATATTATGACAGACCAGCTAGATCTACTATTTCTATAATATAATGACAGACCAGCTAGATCTACTGTCTCTATTATATTATGACAGACCAGCTAGATATTCTGTCTCTATTATAATATGACAGACCAGCTAGATCTACTGTATTTTTATAATATGACAGACCAGCTAGATCTACTGTCTCTATTATAATATGACAGACCACCTAGATCTCATGTCTCTGTTATATTATGACAGACCAGCTAGATCTACTGTATTTTTATAATATTACAGACCAGCTTGATCTACTGTTTCTATAATATAATGACAGACCAGCTATATCTACTGTCTCTATTATATTATGACAGACCAGCTAGATATTCTGTCTGTATTATGATATTACAGACCAGCTAGATCTACTGTATTTTTATATTACAGACCAGCTAGATCTACTGTTTCTATAATATAATGACAGACCAGCTCGATATACTGTCTCTATTATATTATGACTGACCAGCTAGATCTATGACAGACCAGCTAGATCTACTGTATTTTTTATAATATTACAGACCAGCTAGATCTACTGTTTCTATTATATTATGACAGACCAGCTAGATCTACTTTTTCTATAATATAATGAACAACCAGCGAGATCTACTGTCTCTATTATATTATGACTGACCAGCTAGATCTATGACAGACCAGCTAGATCTTCTGTCTCTATGATATTATGATAGACCAGCTAGATCAACTGTTTCTATTATATTATGACAGACCAGCTAGATCTACTATTTCTATAATATAATGACAGACCAGCTAGATCTACTGTCTCTATTATATTATGACAGACCAGCTAGATATTCTGTCTCTATTATAATATGACAGACCAGCTAGATCTACTGTATTTTTTATAATATGACAGACCAGCTAGATCTACTGTCTCTATTATAATATGACAGACCACCTAGATCTCCTGTCTCTGTTATATTATGACAGACCAGCTAGATTTACTGTATTTTTATAATATTACAGACCAGCTTGATCTACTGTTTCTATAATATAATGACAGACCAGCTATATCTACTGTCTCTATTATATTATGACAGACCAGCTAGATATTCTGTCTGTATTATGATATTACAGACCAGCTAGATCTACTGTATTTTTATATTACAGACCAGCTAGATCTACTGTTTCTATAATATAATGACAGACCAGCTCGATATACTGTCTCTATTATATTATGACTGACCAGCTAGATCTATGACAGACCAGCTAGATCTACTGTTTCTATTATATTATGACAGACCAGCTAGATCTACTATTTCTATAATGTAATGACAGACCAGCTAGATCTACTGTCTCTATTATATTATGACAGACCAGCTAGATATTCTGTCTCTATTATAATATGACAGACCAGCTAGATCTACTGTATTTTTTATAATATTACAGACCAGCTTGATCTACCGTTTCTATTATATTATGACAGACCAGCTAGATCTACTATTTCTACAATATAATGACAGACCAGCTAGATCTACTGTATTTTTTATATTACAGACCAGCGAGATCTACTGTTTCTATTATATTATGACAGACCAGCGAGATCTACTATTTCTATAATATAATGACAGACCAGCTAGATCTACTGTATTTTTTTATATTACAGACCAGCTAGATCTGCTGTCTCTATTATATTATGACAGACCAGCTAGATATTCTGTCTGTATTATAATATTACAGACCAGCTAGATCTACTGTCTCTATTATATTATGACAGACCAGTTAGATATTCTATCTCTATTATAATATGACAGACCAGCAAGATCTACTGTATTTTTTATATTACATACCAGCTAGATCTACTGTCTCTATTATACTATGACAGACCAGCTAGATCTACTGTCTCTATTATATTATGACTGACCAGCTAGATCTATGACAGACCTGCGAGATCTACTGTCTCTATTATATTATGATTGACCAGCTAGATCTATGACAGACCAGCTAGATCTTCTGTCTCTATTATATTATGATAGACAAGCTAGATCAACTGTTTCTATAATATAATGACAGACCAGCTAGATCTACTGTCTCTATTATATTATGACAGACCAGCTAGATATTCTGTCTCTATTATAATTTGACAGACCAGCTAAATCTACTGTATTTTTTATAATATTACAGACCAGCTTGATCTACCATTTCTATTATATTATGACAGACCAGCTAGATCTACTATTTCTACAATATAATGACAGACCAGCTAGATCTACTGTCTCTATTATATTATGGCAGACCAGCTTGATCTACTGTATTTTTTATATGACAGACCAGCGAGATCTACTATTTCTATAATATAATGACAGACCAGCTAGATCTACTATTTCTACAATATAATGACAGACCAGCTAGATCTACTGTCTCTATTATCTTATGACAGACCAGCTAGATCTACTGTATTTTTATATGACAGACCAGCGAGATCTACTATTTCTATTATATTATGACAGACCAGGTAGATCTACTGTCTCTATTATAATATGACAGACCAGCTAGATCTACTGTATTTTTATAATATGACAGACCAGCTAGATCTACTGTCTCTATTATAATATGACAGACCACCTAGATCTCCTGTCTCTGTTATATTATGACAGACCAGCTAGATCTACTGTATTTTTATAATATTACAGACCAGCTTGATCTACTGTTTCTATAATATAATGACAGACCAGCTATATCTACTGTCTCTATTATATTATGACAGACCAGCTAGATATTCTGTCTGTATTATGATATTACAGACCAGCTAGATCTACTGTATTTTTTATATTACAGACCAGCTAGATCTACTGTTTCTATAATATAATGACAGACCAGCTCGATATACTGTCTCTATTATATTATGACTGACCAGCTAGATCTATGACAGACCAGCTAGATCTACTGTTTCTATTATATTATGACAGACCAGCTAGATCTACTATTTCTATAATGTAATGACAGACCAGCTAGATCTACTGTCTCTATTATATTATGACAGACCAGCTAGATATTCTGTCTCTATTATAATATGACAGACCAGCTAGATCTACTGTATCTTTTATAATATTACAGACCAGCTTGATCTACCGTTTCTATTATATTATGACAGACCAGCTAGATCTACTATTTCTATAATATAATGACAGACCAGCTAGATCTACTGTATTTTTATATTACAGACCAGCGAGATCTACTGTTTCTATTATATTATGACAGACCAGCGAGATCTACTATTTCTATAATATAATGACAGACCAGCTAGATCTACTGTATTTTTTTATATTACAGACCAGCTAGATCTACTGTCTCTATTATATTATGACAGACCAGCTAGATATTCTGTCTGTATTATAATATTACAGACCAGCTAGATCTACTGTCTCTATTATATTATGACAGACCAGTTAGATATTCTATCTCTATTATAATATGACAGACCAGCAAGATCTACTGTATTTTTTATATTACAGACCAGCTAGATCTACTGTCTCTATTATACTATGACAGACCAGCTAGATCTACTGTCTCTATTATATTATGACTGACCAGCTAGATCTATGACAGACCTGCGAGATCTACTGTCTCTATTATATTATGACTGACCAGCTAGATCTATGACAGACCAGCTAGATCTTCTGTCTCTATTATATTATGATAGACCAGCTAGATAAACTGTTTCTATAATATAATGACAGACCAGCTAGATCTACTGTCTCTATTATATTATGACAGACCAGCTAGATATTCTGTCTCTATTATAATTTGACAGACCAGCTAGATCTACTGTATTTTTTATAATATTACAGACCAGCTAGATCTACTGTCTCTATTATAATATGACTGACCAGCTAGATCTATGACAGACCAGCTAGATCTACTGTCTCTATTATATTATGACTGACCAGCTAGATCTATGACAGACCAGCTAGATATTCTGTCTCTATTATAATTTGACAGACCAGCTAAATCTACTGTATTTTTTATAATATTACAGACCAGCTTGATCTACCATTTCTATTATATTATGACAGACCAGCTAGATCTACTATTTCTACAATATAATGACAGACCAGCTAGATCTACTGTCTCTATTATATTATGGCAGACCAGCTTGATCTACTGTATTTTTTATATGACAGACCAGCGAGATCTACTATTTCTATAATATAATGACAGACCAGCTAGATCTACTATTTCTACAATATAATGACAGACCAGCTAGATCTACTGTCTCTATTATATTATGACAGACCAGCTAGATCTACTGTATTTTTTATATGACAGACCAGCGAGATCTACTATTTCTATTATATTATGACAGACCAGGTAGATCTACTGTCTCTATTATATTATGACAGACCAGCTAGATCTACTGTTTCTATTATATTATGACAGACCAGCTAGATCTACTATTTCTATAATATAATGACAGACCAGCTAGATCTACTGTCTCTATTATATTATGACAGACCAGCTAGATCTACTATTTCTATAATATAATGACAGACCAGCTAGATCTACTGTCTCTATTATATTATGGCAGACCAGCTTGATCTACTGTCTCTATTATATTATGACAGACCAGCTAGATCTACTGTATTTTTTATAATATTACAGACCAGCTAGATCTACTGTTTCTATTATATTATGACAGACCAGCTAGATCTACTTTTTCTATAATATAATGAACAACCAGCGAGATCTACTGTCTCTATTATATTATGACTGACCAGCTAGATCTATGACAGACCAGCTAGATCTTCTGTCTCTATGATATTATGATAGACCAGCTAGATCAACTGTTTCTATTATATTATGACAGACCAGCTAGATCTACTATTTCTATAATATAATGACAGACCAGCTAGATCTACTGTCTCTATTATATTATGACAGACCAGCTAGATATTCTGTCTCTATTATAATATGACAGACCAGCTAGATCTACTGTATTTTTTATAATATGACAGACCAGCTAGATCTACTGTCTCTATTATAATATGACAGACCACCTAGATCTCCTGTCTCTGTTATATTATGACAGACCAGCTAGATCTACTGTATTTTTTATAATATTACAGACCAGCTTGATCTACTGTTTCTATAATATAATGACAGACCAGCTATATCTACTGTCTCTATTATATTATGACAGACCAGCTAGATATTCTGTCTGTATTATGATATTACAGACCAGCTAGATCTACTGTATTTTTTATATTACAGACCAGCTAGATCTACTGTTTCTATAATATAATGACAGACCAGCTCGATATACTGTCTCTATTATATTATGACTGACCAGCTAGATCTATGACAGACCAGCTAGATCTACTGTTTCTATTATATTATGACAGACCAGCTAGATCTACTATTTCTATAATGTAATGACAGACCAGCTAGATCTACTGTTTCTATAATATAATGACAGACCAGCTCGATATACTGTCTCTATTATATTATGACTGACCAGCTAGATCTATGACAGACCAGCTTGATCTACCGTTTCTATTATATTATGACAGACCAGCTAGATCTACTATTTCTACAATATAATGACAGACCAGCTAGATCTACTGTATTTTTTATATTACAGACCAGCGAGATCTACTGTTTCTATTATATTATGACAGACCAGCGAGATCTACTATTTCTATAATATAATGACAGACCAGCTAGATCTACTGTATTTTTTTATATTACAGACCAGCTAGATCTACTGTCTCTATTATATTATGACAGACCAGCTAGATATTCTGTCTGTATTATAATATTACAGACCAGCTAGATCTACTGTCTCTATTATATTATGACAGACCAGTTAGATATTCTATCTCTATTATAATATGACAGACCAGCAAGATCTACTGTATTTTTATATTACAGACCAGCTAGATCTACTGTCTCTATTATACTATGACAGACCAGCTAGATCTACTGTCTCTATTATATTATGACTGACCAGCTAGATCTATGACAGACCTGCGAGATCTACTGTCTCTATTATATTATGACTGACCAGCTAGATCTATGACAGACCAGCTAGATCTTCTGTCTCTATTATATTATGATAGACCAGCTAGATCTATGACAGACCAGCTAGATCTACTGTCTCTATTATATTATGACAGACCAGCTAGATATTCTGTCTCTATTATAATTTGACAGACCAGCTAAATCTACTGTATTTTTTATAATATTACAGACCAGCTAGATCTACTGTCTCTATTATAATATGACAGACCAGCTAGATCTACTGTATTTTTTTATAATATTACAGACCAGCTAGATCTACTGTCTCTATTATAATATGACTGACCAGCTAGATCTATGACAGACCAGCTAGATCTACTGTCTCTATTATATTATGACTGACCAGCTAGATCTATGACAGACCTGCGAGATCTACTGTCTCTATTATATTATGACTGACCAGCTAGATCTATGACAGACCAGCTAGATCTTCTGTCTCTATTATATTATGACAGACCAGCTAGATCTACTGTCTCTATTATATTATGACAGACCAGCTAGATATTCTGTCTCTATTATAATTTCACAGACCAGCTAGATATTCTGACTCTATTATAATTTCACAGACCAGCTAGATCTACTGTATTTTTTTATAATATTACAGACCAGCTAGATCTACTGTCTCTATTATAATATGACAGACCAGCTAGATCTACTGTATTTTTTATAATATTACAGACCAGCTAGATCTACTGTCTCTATTATAATATGACAGACCAGCTAGATCTACTGTATTTTTCATAATATTACAGACCAGCTAGATCTACTGTCTCTATTATATTATGACAGACCAGCTAGATCTACTGTCTCTATTATAATGTGACAGACAAGCTAGATTTACTGTCTCTATTATATTATGACAGACCAGCTCGATCTATGACAGACCACCTAGATCTTCTGTCTCTATTATATTATGACAGACCAGATAGATCTACTGTCTCTATTATAATGTCACAGACAAGCTAGATCTACTGTCTCTATTATATTATGACAGACCTGCTAGATCTATGACAGACCAGCTAGATCTTCTTTTTCTATTATATTATGATAGACCAGCTAGATCTGCTGTCTCTGTTATAATATGACAGTCCAGCTAGATCTACTACCTCTATTATTTTATAATAGACCACCTAGATCTACTGTCTCTATTATATTATGACAAACCAGCTAGATCTACTACCTCTATTATTTTATAATAGACCACCTAGATCTACTGTCTCTATTATATTATGACAGACCAGCTAGATCTACTGTTTCTATTATATTATGACAGACCAGCTAGATCTACTATTTCTATAATATAATGACAGACCAGCCAGATCTACTGTATTTTTATATTACAGACCAGCTAGATCTACTGTTTCTATTATATTATGACAGACCAGCTAGATCTACTGTCTCTATTATATTATGACTGACCAGCTAGATCTATGACAGACCAGCTAGATCTTCTGTCTCTATTATATTATGATAGACCAGCTAGATCTACTGTCTCTATTATATTATGACAGAAAAGCTAGATCTACTTTCTCTATTATATTATGACAGACCGGCTAGATCTATGACAGACCAGCTAGATCTACTATCTCTATTATAATATGACTGACCAGCTAGATCTATGACAGACCAGCTAGATCTACTGTCTCTATTATAATGTGACAGACAAGCTAGATTTACTGTCTCTAGTATATTATGACAGACCAGCTAGATGTACTATCTCTATTATAATATGACTGACAAGCTCGATCTATGATAGACCAGCTAGATCTTCTGTCTCTATTATATTATGACAGACCAGATAGATCTACTGTCTCTATTATAATGTGACAGACAAGCTAGATCTACTGTCTCTATTATATTATGAAAGACCGGCTAGATCTATGACAGACCAGCTAGATCTACTGTCTCTATTGTATTATGACAGACCAGCTAGATATTCTGTCTGTATTATAATATTACAGACCAGCTAGATCTACTGTCTCTATTATATTGTTACAGACCAGCTAGATCTACTGTCTCTATTATATTGTGACAGACCAGCTAGATATTCTGTCTCTATTATAATATGACAGACCAGCTAGATCTACTGTATTTTTATATTACAGACCAGCTAGATCTACTGTCTCTATTATATTGTGACAGACCAGCTAGATATTCTGTCTCTATTATATTATGACAGACCAGCTAGATCTACTGTCTCTATTATATTATGATAGACCAGCTAGATCAACTGTTTCTATAATATAATGACAGACCAGCTAGATCTACTGTCTCTATTATATTATGACAGACCAGCTAGATATTCTGTCTCTATTATAATTTCACAGACCAGCTAGATCTACTGTATTTTTATAATATTACAGACCAGCTAGATCTACTGTCTCTATTATAATATGACAGACCAGCTAGATCTACTGTATTTTTTATAATATTACAGACCAGCTAGATCTACTGTCTCTATTATAATATGACAGACCAGCTAGATCTACTGTATTTTTCATAATATTACAGACCAGCTAGATCTACTGTCTCTATTATATTATGACAGACCAGCTAGATCTACTGTCTCTATTATAATGTGACAGACAAGCTAGATTTACTGTCTCTATTATATTATGACAGACCAGCTAGATCTACTATCTCTATTATAATGTGACAGACAAGCTAGATTTACTGTCTCTATTATATTATGACAGACCAGCTAGATCTACTATCTCTATTATAATATGACTGACCAGCTCGATCTATGACAGACCAGCTAGATCTTCTGTCTCTATTATATTATGACAGACCAGATAGATCTACTGTCTCTATTATAATGTCACAGACAAGCTAGATCTACTGTCTCTATTATATTATGACAGACCTGCTAGATCTATGACAGACCAGCTAGATCTTCTTTTTCTATTATATTATGATAGACCAGCTAGATCTACTGTCTCTATTATATTATGACAGAAAAGCTAGATCTACTTTCTCTATTATATTATGACAGACCGGCTAGATCTATGACAGACCAGCGAGATCTACTATCTCTATTATAATATGACTGACCAGCTAGATCTATGACAGACCAGCTAGATCTACTATCTCTTTTATATTATGACAGACCAGCTAGATCTACTGTCTCTATTATAATGTGACAGACAAGCTAGATTTACTGTCTCTAGTATATTATGACAGACCAGCTAGATCTACTATCTCTATTATAATATGACTGACCAGCTCGATCTATGACAGACCAGCTAGATCTTCTGTCTCTATTATATTATGATAGACCAGCTAGATCTTCTGTCTCTATTATATTATGACAGACCAGATAGATCTACTGTCTCTATTATAATGTGACAGACAAGCTAGATCTACTGTCTCTATTATATTATGACAGACCGGCTAGATCTATGACAGACCAGCTAGATCTACTGTCTCTATTGTATTATGACAGACCAGCTAGATATTCTGTCTGTATTATAATATTACAGACCAGCTAGATCTACTGTCTCTATTATATTGTGACAGACCAGCTAGATCTACTGTCTCTATTATATTGTGACAGACCAGCTAGATATTCTGTCTCTATTATAATATGACAGACCAGCTAGATCTACTGTCTCTATTATAGTATGACAGACCAGCTAGATCTACTGTTTCTATTAGATTATGACAGACCAGCTAGATCTACTGTATTTTTCATAATATTACAGACCAGCTAGATCTACTGTCTCTATTATATTATGACAGACCAGCTAGATCTACTGTTTCTATTATATTATGACAGACCAGCTAGATCTACTATTTCTATAATATAATGACAGACCAGCTAGATCTACTGTCTCTATTATATTATGACAGACCAGCTAGATCTACTATTTCTATAATATAATGACAGACCAGCTAGATCTACTGTCTCTATTATATTATGACAGACCAGCTTGATCTACTGTCTCTATTATATTATGACAGACCAGCTAGATCTACTGTCTCTTTTTATATTATGACAGACCAGCTAGATCTACTGTTTCTATTATATTATGACAGACCAGCTAGATCTACTATTTCTATAATATAATGAACAACCAGCGAGATCTACTGTCTCTATTATATTATGACTGACCAGCTAGATCTATGACAGACCAGCTAGATCTTCTGTCTCTATGATATTATGATAGACCAGCTAGATCAACTGTTTCTATTATATTATGACAGACCAGCTAGATCTACTATTTCTATAATATAATGACAGACCAGCTAGATCTACTGTCTCTATTATATTATGACAGACCAGCTAGATATTCTGTCTCTATTATAATATGACAGACCAGCTAGATCTACTGTATTTTTTATAATATGACAGACCAGCTAGATCTACTGTCTCTATTATAATATGACAGACCACCTAGATCTCCTGTCTCTGTTATATTATGACAGACCAGCTAGATCTACTGTATTTTTTATATTACAGACCAGCTAGATCTACTGTATTTTTTATATTACAGACCAGCTAGATCTACTGTTTCTATAATATAATGACAGACCAGCTCGATATACTGTCTCTATTATATTATGACTGACCAGCTAGATCTATGACAGACCAGCTAGATCTACTGTTTCTATTATATTATGACAGACCAGCTAGATCTACTATTTCTATAATGTAATGACAGACCAGCTAGATCTACTGTCTCTATTATATTATGACAGACCAGCTAGATATTCTGTCTCTATTATAATATGACAGACCAGCTAGATCTACTGTATTTTTTATAATATTACAGACCAGCTTGATCTACCGTTTCTATTATATTATGACAGACCAGCTAGATCTACTATTTCTACAATATAATGACAGACCAGCTAGATCTACTGTATTTTTTATATTACAGACCAGGTGGATCTACTGTTTCTATTATATTATGACAGACCAGCGAGATCTACTATTTCTATAATATAATGACAGACCAGCTAGATCTACTGTATTTTTTTATATTACAGACCAGCTAGATCTACTGTCTCTATTATATTATGACAGACCAGCTAGATATTCTGTCTGTATTATAATATTACAGACCAGCTAGATCAACTGTTTCTATTATATTATGACAGACCAGCTAGATCTACTATTTCTATAATATAATGACAGACCAGCTAGATCTACTGTCTCTATTATATTATGACAGACCAGCTAGATATTCTGTCTCTATTATAATATGACAGACCAGCTAGATCTACTGTATTTTTTATAATATGACAGACCAGCTAGATCTACTGTCTCTATTATAATATGACAGACCACCTAGATCTCCTGTCTCTGTTATATTATGACAGACCAGCTAGATCTACTGTATTTTTTATAATATTACAGACCAGCTTGATCTACTGTTTCTATAATACAATGACAGACCAGCTATATCTACTGTCTCTATTATATTATGACAGACCAGCTAGATATTCTGTCTGTATTATGATATTACAGACCAGCTAGATCTACTGTTTCTATAATATAATGACAGACCAGCTCGATATACTGTCTCTATTATATTATGACTGACCAGCTAGATCTATGACAGACCAGCTAGATCTACTGTTTCTATTATATTATGACAGACCAGCTAGATATTCTGTCTCTATTATAATATGACAGACCAGCTAGATCTACTGTATGACAGACCAGCTTCTACTGTATCTTTATATATTACAGACCAGCTTGATCTACTGTTTCTATTATATTATGACAGACCAGCTAGATCTACTATTTCTATAATATAATGACAGACAAGCTAGATCTACTGTATTTTTTTATATTACAGACCAGCTAGATCTACTGTCTCTATTATATTATGACAGACCAGCTAGATATTCTGTCTGTATTATAATATTACAGACCAGCTAGATCTACTGTCTCTATTATACTATGACAGACCAGCTAGATCTACTGTCTCTATTATATTATGACTGACCAGCTAGATCTATGACAGACCTGCGAGATCTACTGTCTCTATTATATTATGACTGACCAGCTAGATCTATGACAGACCAGCTAGATCTTCTGTCTCTATTATATTATGATAGACCAGCTAGATAAACTGTTTCTATAATATAATGACAGACCAGCTAGATCTACTGTCTCTATTATATTATGACAGACCAGCTAGATATTCTGTCTCTATTATAATTTGACAGACCAGCTAAATCTACTGTATTTTTATAATATTACAGACCAGCTAGATCTACTGTCTCTATTATAATATGACAGACCAGCTAGATCTACTGTATTTTTTATAATATTACAGACCAGCTAGATCTACTGTCTCTATTATAATATGACTGACCAGCTAGATCTATGACAGACCAGCTAGATCTACTGTCTCTATTATATTATGACTGACCAGCTAGATCTATGACAGACCTGCGAGATCTACTGTCTCTATTATATTATGACTGACCAGCTAGATCTATGACAGACCAGCTAGATCTTCTGTCTCTATTATATTATGATAGACCAGCTAGATCAACTGTTTCTATAATATAATGACAGACCAGCTAGATCTACTGTCTCTATTATATTATGACAGACCAGCTAGATATTCTGTCTCTATTATAATTTCACAGACCAGCTAGATCTACTGTATTTTTTACAATATTACAGACCAGCTAGATCTACTGTCTCTATTATAATATGACAGACCAGCTAGATCTACTGTATTTTTTATAATATTACAGACCAGCTAGATCTACTGTCTCTATTATAATATGACAGACCAGCTAGATCTACTGTATTTTTTATAATATTACAGACCAGCTAGATCTACTGTCTCTATTATATTATGACAGACCAGCTAGATCTACTGTCTCTATTATAATGTGACAGACAAGCTAGATTTACTGTCTCTATTATATTATGACAGACCAGCTAGATCTACTATCTCTATTATAATATGACTGACCAGCTCGATCTATGACAGACCAGCTAGATCTTCTGTCTCTATTATATTATGACAGACCAGATAGATCTACTGTCTCTATTATAATGTCACAGACAAGCTAGATCTACTGTCTCTATTATATTATGACAGACCTGCTAGATCTATGACAGACCAGCTAGATCTTCTTTTTCTATTATATTATGATAGACCAGCTAGATCTGCTGTCTCTGTTATAATATGACAGACCAGCTAGATCTACTACCTCTATTATTTTATAATAGACCACCTAGATCTACTGTCTCTATTATATTATGACAAACCAGCTAGATCTACTACCTCTATTATTTTATAATAGACCACCTAGATCTACTGTCTCTATTATATTATGACAGACCAGCTAGATCTACTGTTTCTATTATATTATGACAGACCAGCTAGATCTACTATTTCTATAATATAATGACAGACCAGCCAGATCTACTGTATTTTTTATATTACAGACCAGCTAGATCTACTGTTTCTATTATATTATGACAGACCAGCTAGATCTACTGTCTCTATTATATTATGACTGACCAGCTAGATCTATGACAGACCAGCTAGATCTTCGGTCTCTATTATATTATGATAGACCAGCTAGATCTACTGTCTCTATTATATTATGACAGAAAAGCTAGATCTACTTTCTCTATTATATTATGACAGACCAGCTAGATCTACTATCTCTATTATAATATGACTGACCAGCTAGATCTATGACAGACCAGCTAGATCTACTATCTCTTTTATATTATGACAGACCAGCTAGATCTACTGTCTCTATTATAATGTGACAGACAAGCTAGATTTACTGTCTCTAGTATATTATGACAGACCAGCTAGATCTACTATATCTATTATAATATGACTGACCAGCTCGATCTATGACAGACATGCTAGATCTTCTGTCTCTATTATATTATGATAGACCAGCTAGATCTTCTGTCTCTATTATATTATGACAGACCAGATAGATCTACTGTCTCTATTATATTATGACAGACCGGCTAGATCTATGACAGACCAGCTAGATCTACTGTCTCTATTGTATTATGACAGACCAGCTAGATATTCTGTCTGTATTATAATATTACAGACCAGCTAGATCTACTGTCTCTATTATATTGTGACAGACCAGCTAGATCTACTGTCTCTATTATATTGTGACAGACCAGCTAGATATTCTGTCTCTATTATAATATGACAGACCAGCTAGATCTACTGTATTTTTATATTACAGACCAGCTAGATCTACTGTCTCTATTATATTAAGACAGACCAGCTAGATCTACTGTATTTTTTTATATTACAGACCAGCTAGATCTACTGTCTCTATTATATTGTGACAGACCAGCTAGATATTCTGTCTGTATTATAATATTACAGACCAGCTAGATCTACTGTCTCTGTTATAATATGACAGACCAGCTAGATCTAATGTCTCTATTATATTAAGACAGACCAGCTAGATCTACTGTCTCTATTATATTATGACAGACCAGCTAGATATTCTGTCTGTATTATAATATGACAGACCAGCTAGATCTACTGTATTTTTCATAATATTACAGACCAGCTAGATCTACTGTTTCTATTATATTATGACAGACCAGCTAGATCTACTGTCTCTTTTATATTATGACAGACCAGCTAGATATTCTGTCTCTATTATAATATGACAGACCAGCTAGATCTACTGTCTCTATTATATTGTGACAGACCAGCTAGATATTCTGTCTCTATTATATTGTGACAGACCAGCTAGATATTCTGTCTCTATTATAATATGACAGACCAGCTAGATCTACTGTATTTTTATATTACAGACCAGCTAGATCTACTGTTTCGATTATATTATGACAGACCAGCTATCTACTGTTTCTATAATAACTATATAATGACAGACCAGCCAGATCTACTGTCTCTATTATATTATGACTGACCAGCTAGATCTGACAGACCAGCTAGATCTTCTGTCTCTATTATATTATGATAGACCAGCTAGATCTACTGTTTCTATTATATTATGACAGACCAGCTAGATCTACTGTATTTTTTTATAATATTACAGACCAGCTAGATCTACTGTTTCTATTATATTATGACAGACCAGCTAGATCTACTATTTCTATAATATAATGACAGACCAGCGAGATCTACTGTCTCTATTATATTATGACAGACCAGCTAGATCTACTGTCTCTATTATATTATGACAGACCAGCTAGATCTACTGTCTCTATTATATTATGACAGACCAGCTAGATATTCTGTCTCTATTATAATATGACAGACCATCTAGATCTACTGTCTATTATATTATGACAGACCAGCTAGATATTCTGTCTGTATTATAATATTACAGACCAGCTAGATCTACTGTCTCTATTATATTGTGACAGACCAGCTAGATCTACTGTCTCTATTATATTGTGACAGACCAGCTAGATATTCTGTCTCTATTATAATATGACAGACCAGCTAGATCTACTGTATTTTTATATTACAGACCAGCTAGATCTACTGTCTCTATTATATTAAGACAGACCAGCTAGATCTACTGTATTTTTTTATATTACAGACCAGCTAGATCTACTGTCTCTATTATATTGTGACAGACCAGCTAGATATTCTGTCTGTATTATAATATTACAGACCAGCTAGATCTACTGTCTCTGTTATAATATGACAGACCAGCTAGATCTAATGTCTCTATTATATTAAGACAGACCAGCTAGATCTACTGTCTCTATTATATTATGACAGACCAGCTAGATATTCTGTCTGTATTATAATATGACAGACCAGCTAGATCTACTGTATTTTTCATAATATTACAGACCAGCTAGATCTACTGTTTCTATTATATTATGACAGACCAGCTAGATCTACTGTCTCTTTTATATTATGACAGACCAGCTAGATATTCTGTCTCTATTATAATATGACAGACCAGCTAGATCTACTGTCTCTATTATATTATGACAGACCAGCTAGATATTCTGTCTCTATTATATTATGACAGACCAGCTAGATATTCTGTCTCTATTATAATATGACAGACCAGCTAGATCTACTGTATTTTTTATATTACAGACCAGCTTGATCTACTGTTTCTATAATATAATGACAGACCAGCCAGATCTACTGTCTCTATTATATTATGACTGACCAGCTAGATCTGACAGACCAGCTAGATCTTCTGTCTCTATTATATTATGATAGACCAGCTAGATCTACTGTTTCTATTATATTATGACAGACCAGCTAGATCTACTGTATTTTTTATAATATTACAGACCAGCTAGATCTACTGTTTCTATTATATTATGACAGACCAGCTAGATCTACTATTTCTATAATATAATGACAGACCAGCTAGATCTACTGTCTCTATTATATTATGACAGACCAGCTAGATCTACTGTCTCTATTATATTATGACAGACCAGCTAGATCTACTGTATTTTTTATAATATTACAGACCAGCTAGATATACTGTATTTTTTATATTACAGACAGACAGCTAGATCTACTGTCTCTATTATATTATGACAGACCAGCTAGATCTACTGTCTCTATTATAATATGACAGACCAGCTAGATATTCTGTCTCTATTATAATATGACAGACCAGCTAGATCTACTGTATTTTTTATATTACAGACCAGCCAGATCTACTGTCTCTATTATATTATGTCTGACCAGCTAGATCTGACAGACCAGCTAGATCTTCTGTCCCTATTATATTATGAGAGACCAGCTAGATCTACTGTTTCTATTATATTATGACTGACCAGCTAGATCTACTGTATTTTTATAATATTACAGACCAGCTAGATCTACTGTTTCTATTATATTATGACAGACCAGCTAGATCTACTATTTCTATAATATAATGACAGACCAGCTACATCTACTGTCTCTATTATATTATGACAGACCAGCTAGATCTACTATTTCTATAATATGATGACAGACCAGCTAGATCTACTGTCTCTATTATATTGTGACAGACCAGCGAGATCTACTGTCTCTATTATATTATGACAGACCAGCTAGATCTACTGTCTCTATTATATTATGACAGACCAGCTAGATATTCTGTCTCTATTATAATATGACAGACCATCTACATCTACTGTCTCTATTATATTATGACAGACCAGCTAGATATTCTGTCTGTATTATAATATGACAGACCATCTAGATCTACTGTTTCTATTATATTATGACAGACCAGCTAGATCTACTGTTTCTATTATATTATGACAGACCAGCTAGATCTACTACCTCTATTATTTTATAATAGACCACCTAGATCTACTGTCTCTATTATATTATGACAGACCAGCTAGATCTACTGTCTCTATTATATTAAGACAGACCAGCTAGATCTACTGTATTTTTTTATATTACAGACCAGCTAGATCTACTGTCTCTATTATATTGTGACAGACCAGCTAGATATTCTGTCTGTATTATAATATTACAGACCAGCTAGATCTACTGTCTCTTATGTTGTGACAGACCAGCTAGATCTACTGTCTCTATTATATTGTGACAGACCAGCTAGATATTCTGTCTCTATTATAATATGACAGACCAGCTAGATCTACTGTATTTTTCATAATATTACAGACCAGCTAGATCTACTGTCTCTATTATATTATGACAGACCAGCTAGATCTACTGTTTCTATTATATTATGACAGACCAGCTAGATCTACTGTATTTTTCATAATATTACAGACCAGCTAGATGTACTGTCTCTATTATATTGTGACAGACCAGCGAGATCTACTGTCTCTATTATATTATGACAGACCAGCTAGATCTACTGTCTCTATTATATTATGACAGACCAGCTAGATATTCTGTCTCTATTATAATATGACAGACCATCTACATCTACTGTCTCTATTATATTATGACAGACCAGCTAGATATTCTGTCTGTATTATAATATGACAGACCATCTAGATCTACTGTTTCTATTATATTATGACAGACCAGCTAGATCTACTGTTTCTATTATATTATGACAGACCAGCTAGATCTACTACCTCTATTATTTTATAATAGACCACCTAGATCTACTGTCTCTATTATATTATGACAGACCAGCTAGATCTACTGTCTCTATTATATTAAGACAGACCAGCTAGATCTACTGTATTTTTTTATATTACAGACCAGCTAGATCTACTGTCTCTATTATATTGTGACAGACCAGCTAGATATTCTGTCTGTATTATAATATTACAGACCAGCTAGATCTACTGTCTCTTATGTTGTGACAGACCAGCTAGATCTACTGTCTCTATTATATTGTGACAGACCAGCTAGATATTCTGTCTCTATTATAATATGACAGACCAGCTAGATCTGCTGTATTTTTCATAATATTACAGACCAGCTAGATCTACTGTCTCTATTATATTATGACAGACCAGCTAGGTCTACTGTTTCTATTATATTATGACAGACCAGCTAGATCTACTGTATTTTTCATAATATTACAGACCAGCTAGATCTACTGTCTCTATTATATTATGACAGACCAGCTAGATCTACTGTTTCTATTATATTATGACAGACCAGCTAGATCTACTATTTCTATAATATAATGACAGACCAGCTAGATCTACTGTCTCTATTATATTATGACAGACCAGCTAGATCTACTATTTCTATAATATAATGACAGACCAGCTAGATCTACTGTCTCTATTATATTATGGCAGACCAGCTTGATCTACTGTCTCTATTATATTATGACAGACCAGCTAGATCTACTGTATTTTTTATAATATTACAGACCAGCTAGATCTACTGTTTCTATTATATTATGACAGACCAGCTAGATCTACTATTTCTATAATATAATGAACAACCAGCGAGATCTACTGTCTCTATTATATTATGACTGACCAGCTAGATCTATGACAGACCAGCTAGATCTTCTGTCTCTATGATATTATGATAGACCAGCTAGATCAACTGTTTCTATTATATTATGACAGACCAGCTAGATCTACTATTTCTATAATATAATGACAGACCAGCTAGATCTACTGTCTCTATTATATTATGACAGACCAGCTAGATCTACTGTCTCTATTATATTATGACAGACCAGCTAGATATTCTGTCTCTATTATAATATGACAGACCACCTAGATCTCCTGTCTCTGTTATATTGTCTCAGCCTGTCTCTCCTGTCTCAGCCTCCAGTATTTATGCTGCAGTAGTTTATGTGTCGGCGGGCTAGGGTCAGTTTGTTATATCTGGAGTACTTCTCCTGTCCTATTCGGTGTCCTGTGTGAATCTAAGTGTGCCTTCTCTAATTCTCTCCTTCTCTCTTTCTTTCTCTCTCTCGGAGGACCTGAGCCCTAGGACCATGCCCCAGGACTACCTGACATGATGACTCCTTGCTGTCCCCAGTCCACCTGGCCATGCTGCTGCTCCATTTTCAACTGGCCTGGGCCCTAGGACCATGTCCCAGGACAACCTGACATGAGGACTCCTTGCTGTCCCCAGTCCACCTGGCCATGCTGCTGCTCCAGTTTCAACTGTTCTGCCTTACTATTATTCAACCATGCTGGTCATTTATGAACATTTGAACATCTTGGCCACGTTCTGTTATAATCTCCACCCGACAGCCAGAAGAGGACTGGCCACCCCACATATGCTCTCTCTAATTCTCTCTTTCTTTCTCTCTCTCGGAGGACCTGAGCCCTAGGACCGTGCCCCAGGACTACCTGACATGATGGCTCCTTGCTGTCCCCAGTCCACCTGACTGTGCTGCTGCTCCAGTTTCAACTGTTCTGCCTTATTATTATTCGACCATGCTGGTCATTTATGAACATTTGAACATCTTGGTCATGTTCTGTTATAATCTCTACCCGGCACAGCCAGAAGAGGACTGGCCACCCCACATAGCCCGGTTCCTCTCTAGGTTTCTTCCTAGGTTTTGGCCTTTCTAGGGAGTTTTTCCTAGCCACCGTGCTTTTACACCTGCATTGTTTGCTGTTTGGGGTTTTAGGCTGGGTTTCTGTACAGCACTTTGAGATATCAGCTGATGTACGAAGGGCTATATAAATACATTTTGATTTGATTTGATTTGATTTATATTATGACAGACCAGCTAGATCTACTGTATTTTTTATAATATTACAGACCAGCTTGATCTACTGTTTCTATAATATAATGACAGACCAGCTCGATATACTGTCTCTATTATATTATGACTGACCAGCTAGATCTATGACAGACCAGCTAGATCTACTGTTTCTATTATATTATGACAGACCAGCTAGATCTACTATTTCTATAATGTAATGACAGACCAGCTAGATCTACTGTCTCTATTATAATGTGACAGACAAGCTAGATTTACTGTCTCTATTATATTATGACAGACCAGCTAGATCTATGACAGACCAGCTAGATCTTCTTTTTCTATTATATTATGATAGACCAGCTAGATCTGCTGTCTCTGTTATAATATGACAGACCAGCTAGATCTACTACCTCTATTATTTTATAATAGACCACCTAGATCTACTGTCTCTATTATAATGTCACAGACAAGCTAGATCTACTGTCTCTATTATATTATGACAGACCTGCTAGATCTATGACAGACCAGCTAGATCTTCTGTCTCTATTATATTATGACAGACCAGATAGATCTACTGTCTCTATTATAATGTCACAGACAAGCTAGATCTACTGTCTCTATTATATTATGACAGACCTGCTAGATCTATGACAGACCAGCTAGATCTTCTTTTTCTATTATATTATGATAGACCAGCTAGATCTGCTGTCTCTGTTATAATATGACAGACCAGCTAGATCTACTACCTCTATTATTTTATAATAGACCACCTAGATCTACTGTCTCTATTTTATTATGACAAACCAGCTAGATCTACTACCTCTATTATTTTATAATAGACCACCTAGATCTACTGTCTCTATTATATTATGACAGACCAGCTAGATCTACTGTTTCTATTATATTATGACAGACCAGCTAGATCTACTATTTCTATAATATAATGACAGACCAGCCAGATCTACTGTATTTTTTATATTACAGACCAGCTAGATCTACTGTTTCTATTATATTATGACAGACCAGCTAGATCTACTGTCTCTATTATATTATGACTGACCAGCTAGATCTATGACAGACCAGCTAGATCTTCTGTCTCTATTATATTATGATAGACCAGCTAGATCTACTGTCTCTATTATATTATGACAGAAAAGCTAGATCTACTTTCTCTATTATATTATGACAGACAGGCTAGATCTATGACAGACCAGCGAGATCTACTATCTCTATTATAATATGACTGACCAGCTAGATCTATGACAGACCAGCTAGATCTACTATCTCTTTTATATTATGACAGACCAGCTAGATCTACTGTCTCTATTATAATGTGACAGACAAGCTAGATTTACTGTCTCTAGTATATTATGACAGACCAGCTAGATCTACTATCTCTATTATAATATGACTGACCAGCTCGATCTATGACAGACCAGCTAGATCTTCTGTCTCTATTATATTATGATAGACCAGCTAGATCTTCTGTCTCTATTATATTATGACAGACCAGATAGATCTACTGTCTCTATTATATTATGACAGACCGGCTAGATCTATGACAGACCAGCTAGATCTACTGTCTCTATTGTATTATGACAGACCTGCTAGATATTCTGTCTGTATTATAATATTACAGACCAGCTAGATCTACTGTCTCTATTATATTGTGACAGACCAGCTAGATCTACTGTCTCTATTATATTGTGACAGACCAGCTAGATATTCTGTCTCTATTATAATATGACAGACCAGCTAGATCTACTGTATTTTTTACATTACAGACCAGCTTGATCTACTGTTTCTATTATATTAAGACAGACCAGCTAGATCTACTGTATTTTTTTATATATTACAGACCAGCTAGATCTACTGTCTCTATTATATTGTGACAGACCAGCTAGATATTCTGTCTCTATTATAATATGACAGACCAGCTAGATCTACTGTATTTTTTATATTACAGACCAGCTTGATCTACTGTTTCTATAATATAATGACAGACCAGCCAGATCTACTGTCTCTATTATATTATGACTGACCAGCTAGATCTGACAGACCAGCTAGATCTTCTGTCTCTATTATATTATGATAGACCAGCTAGATCTACTGTTTCTATTATATTATGACAGACCAGCTAGATCTACTGTATTTTTTTATAATATTACAGACCAGCTAGATCTACTGTTTCTATTATATTATGACAGACCAGCTAGATCTACTATTTCTATAATATAATGACAGACCAGCGAGATCTACTGTGTCTATTATATTATGACAGACCAGCTAGATCTACTGTCTCTATTATATTATGACAGACCAGCTAGATCTACTGTCTCTATTATATTATGACAGACCAGCTAGATATTCTGTCTCTATTATAATATGACAGACCATCTAGATCTACTGTCTATTATATTATGACAGACCAGCTAGATATTCTGTCTGTATTATAATATGACAGACCATCTAGATCTACTGTTTCTATTATATTATGACAGACCAGCTAGATCTACTATTTCTATAATATAATGACAGACCAGCTAGATCTACTGTCTCTATTATATGACAGACCAGCTAGATCTACTGTCTCTATTATAATATGACAGACCAGCTAGATCTACTGTATTTTTATAATATTACAGACCAGCTAGATCTACTGTATCTTTATATTGACAGACCAGCTAGATCTACTGTCTCTATTATATTATGACAGACCAGCTAGATCTACTGTCTCTATTATATTATGACAGACCAGCTAGATATTCTGTCTCTATTATAATATGACAGACCATCTAGATCTACTGTCTCTATTATATTATGACAGACCAGCTAGATATTCTGTCTGTATTATAATATGACAGACCATCTAGATCTACTGTTTCTATTATATTATGACAGACCAGCTAGATCTACTGTTTCTATTATATTATGACAGACCAGCTAGATCTACTATTTTATTTTATAATGACAGACCACCTAGATCTACTGTCTCTATTATATTATGACAGACCAGCTAGATCTACTGTCTCTATTATATTATGACAGACCAGCTAGATATTCTGTCTGTATTATAATATGACAGACCATCTAGATCTACTGTCTCTATTATATTATGACAGACCAGCTAGATATTCTGTCTGTATTATAATATGACAGACCATCTAGATCTACTGTCTCTATTATATTATGACAGACCAGCTAGATCTACTGTCTCTATTATATATTACAGACCAGCTTGATCTACTGTTTCTATAATATAATGACAGACCAGCTAGATCTACTGTCTCTATTATATTATGACTGACCAGCTAGATCTGACAGACCAGCTAGATCTTCTGTCTCTATTATATTATGACAGACCAGCTAGATCTACTGTTTCTATTATATTATGACAGACCAGCTAGATCTACTGTATTTTTTATATTACAGACCAGCTAGATCTACTGTTTCTATTATATTATGACAGACCAGCTAGATCTACTATTTCTATAATATAATGACAGACCAGCTAGATCTACTGTTTCTATTATATTATGACAGACCAGCTAGATCTACTGTCTCTATTATATTATGACAGACCAGCTAGATCTACTGTCTCTATTATATTATGACAGACCAGCTAGATATTCTGTCTCTATTATAATATGACAGACCATCTAGATCTACTGTCTATTATATTATGACAGACCAGCTAGATATTCTGTCTGTATTATAATATGACAGACCATCTAGATCTACTGTTTCTATTATATTATGACAGACCAGCTAGATCTACTATTTCTATAATATAATGACAGACCAGCTAGCTCTACTGTCTCTATTATATGACTGACCAGCTTGATATTCTGTCTCTATTATAATATGACAGACCAGCTAGATCTACTGTATTTTTTATAATATTACAGACCAGCTAGATCTACTGTATTTTTTATATTACAGACCAGCGAGATCTACTGTTTCGATTATATTATGACAGACCAGCGAGATCTACTATTTCTATAATATAATGACAGACCAGCTAGATCTACTGTCTCTATTATATTATGACAGACCAGCTAGATCTACTGTCTCTATTATAATATGACAGACCAGCTAGATCTACTGTTTCTATAATATAATGACAGACCAGCCAGATCTACTGTCTCTATTATATTATGTCTGACCAGCTAGATCTGACAGACCAGCTAGATCTTCTGTCTCTATTATATTATGATAGACCAGCTAGATCTACTGTTTCTATTATATTATGACTGACCAGCTAGATCTACTGTATTTTTTATAATATTACAGACCAGCTAGATCTACTGTTTCTATTATATTATGACAGACCAGCTAGATCTACTATTTCTATAATATAATGACAGACCAGCGACATCTACTGTCTCTATTATATTATGACAGACCAGCTAGATCTACTATTTCTATAATATGATGACAGACCAGCTAGATCTACTGTCTCTATTATATTGTGACAGACCAGCTAGATCTACTGTCTCTATTATATTATGACAGACCAGCTAGATCTACTGTCTCTATTATATTATGACAGACCAGCTAGATATTCTGTCTCTATTATAATATGACAGACCATCTACATCTACTGTCTCTATTATATTATGACAGACCAGCTAGATATTCTGTCTGTATTATAATATGACAGACCATCTAGATCTACTGTTTCTATTATATTATGACAGACCAGCTAGATCTACTGTTTCTATTATATTATGACAGACCAGCTAGATCTACTACCTCTATTATTTTATAATAGACCACCTAGATCTACTGTCTCTATTATATTATGACAGACCAGCTAGATCTACTGTCTCTATTATATTATGACAGACCAGCTAGATCTACTGTATTTTTATATTGACAGACCAGCTAGATCTACTGTCTCTATTATATTATGACAGACCAGCTAGATATTCTGTCTGTATTATAATATGACAGACCAGCTAGATCTACTGTCTCTATTATATTATGACAGACCAGCTAGATCTACTGTCTCTATTATAATGACAGACCAGCTAGATCTACTGTCTCTATTATATTATGACAGACCAGCTAGATCTACTGTATTTACTTTCTATAATATTACAGACCAGCTAGATCTACTGTCTCTATTATATTATGACAGACCAGCTAGATCTACTGTTTCTATTATATTATGACAGACCAGCTAGATCTACTGTTTCTATATTTTTATAATATTACAGACCAGCTAGATCTACTGTCTCTATTATATTATGACAGACCAGCTAGATCTACTGTCTCTATTATATATTATGACAGACCAGCTAGATCTACTGTCTCTATTATATTATGACAGACCAGCTAGATCTTCTGTCTCTATTATAATATGACAGACCAGCTAGATCTACTGTCTCTATTATATTATGACAGACCAGCTAGATCTACTGTTTCTATTATATTATGACAGACCAGCTAGATCTACTGTCTCTATTATATTATGACAGACCAGCTAGATCTACTGTCTCTATTATATATATGACAGACCAGCTAGATCTACTGTCTCTATTATATTATAGACAGACCAGCTAGATCTACTGTATCTATTTTATATGACAGACCAGCTAGATCTACTGTCTCTATTATATTATGACAGACCAGCTAGATCTACTGTATTATAATATTATGACAGACCAGCTAGATCTACTGTCTCTATATATTGTGACAGACCAGCTAGATCTACTGTCTCTATTATATTGTGACAGACCAGCTAGATCTCTGTCTCTATTATATTATGACAGACCAGCTAGATCTACTGTATTTTATAATATTACAGACCAGCTAGATCTACTGTCTCTATTATATTATGACAGACCAGCTAGATCTACTGTTTCTATTATATTATGACAGACCAGCTAGATCTACTGTATTTTTATATTATTACAGACCAGCTAGATCTACTGTCTCTATTATATTGACAGACCAGCTAGATCTACTGTCTCTATTATATTATGACAGACCAGCTAGATCTACTGTCTCTATTATATTATGACAGACCAGATCTACTGTCTCTATATCTACTGTCTCTATTATAATATGACAGACCAGCTAGATCTACTGTCTCTATTATATTATGACAGACCAGCTAGATATTCTGTCTCTATTATAATATGACAGACCATCTAGATCTACTGTCTCTATTATATTATGACAGACCAGCTAGATATTCTGTCTGTATTATAATATGACAGACCAGCTAGATCTACTGTTTCTATTATATTATGACAGACCAGCTAGATCTACTGTTTCTATTATATTATGACAGACCAGCTAGATCTACTACCTCTATTATTTTATAATAGACCACCTAGATCTACTGTCTCTATTATATTATGACAGACCAGCTAGATCTACTGTCTCTATTATATTATGACAGACCAGCTAGATATTCTGTCTTTTATAATATGACAGACCATCTAGATCTACTGTCTCTATTATATTATGACAGACCAGCTAGATATTCTGTCTCTATTATAATATGACAGACCATCTAGATCTACTGTCTCTATTATATTATGACAGACCAGCTAGATCTACTGTATTTTTATATTACAGACCAGCTAGATCTACTGTTTCTATAATATAATGACAGACCAGCTAGATCTACTGTCTCTATTATATTATGACTGACCAGCTAGATCTGACAGACCAGCTAGATCTTCTGTCTCTATTATATTATGATAGACCAGCTAGATCTACTGTTTCTATTATATTATGACAGACCAGCTAGATCTACTGTATTTTTTTATAATATTACAGACCAGCTAGATCTACTGTTTCTATTATATTATGACAGACCAGCTAGATCTACTATTTCTATAATATAATGACAGACCAGCGAGATCTACTGTCTCTATTATATTATGACAGACCAGCTAGATCTACTGTCTCTATTATATTATGACAGACCAGCTAGATCTACTGTCTCTATTATATTATGACAGACCAGCTAGATATTCTGTCTCTATTATAATATGACAGACCATCTAGATCTACTGTCTATTATATTATGACAGACCAGCTAGATCTTCTGTCTGTATTATAATATGACAGACCATCTAGATCTACTGTTTCTATTATATTATGACAGACCAGCTAGATCTACTATTTCTATAATATAATGACAGACCAGCTAGATCTACTCTCTCTATCTATATTATATGACAGACCAGCTAGATCTACTGTCTCTATTATAATATGACAGACCAGCTAGATCTACTGTATTTTTTATATTACAGACCAGCGAGATCTACTGTTTCTATTATATTATGACAGACCAGCGAGATCTACTATTTCTATAATATAATGACAGACCAGCTAGATCTACTGTCTCTATTATATTATGACAGACCAGCTAGATCTACTGTCTCTATTATAATATGACAGACCAGCTAGATATTCTGTCTCTATTATAATATGACAGACCAGCTAGATCTACTGTATTTTTTATATTACAGACCAGCTAGATCTACTGTCTCTATTATATTATGTCTGACCAGCTAGATCTGACAGACCAGCTAGATCTTCTGTCTCTATTATATTATGACAGACCAGCTAGATCTACTGTTTCTATTATATTATGACAGACCAGCTAGATCTACTGTATTTTTATAATATTACAGACCAGCTAGATCTACTGTTTCTATTATATTATGACAGACCAGCTAGATCTACTATTTCTATAATATAATGACAGACCAGCGACATCTACTGTCTCTATTATATTATGACAGACCAGCTAGATCTACTATTTCTATAATATATGACAGACCAGCTAGATCTACTGTCTCTATTATATTATGACAGACCAGCTAGATCTACTGTCTCTATTATATTATGACAGACCAGCTAGATCTACTGTCTCTATTATATTATGACAGACCAGCTAGATATTCTGTCTCTATTATAATATGACAGACCATCTAGATCTACTGTCTCTATTATATTATGACAGACCAGACCAGATATTCTGTCTGTATTATAATATGACAGACCATCTAGATCTACTGTTTCTATTATATTATGACAGACCAGCTAGATCTACTGTTTCTATTATATTATGACAGACCAGCTAGATCTACTGTTTCTATTATATTATAACAGACCAGCTAGATCTACTGTCTCTATTATATTATGACAGACCAGCTAGATCTACTGTCTCTATTATATTATGACAGACCAGCTAGATCTACTGTCTCTATTATATATGACAGACCAGCTAGATCTACTGTCTCTATTATATTATGACAGACCAGCTAGATATTCTGTCTGTATTATAATATGACAGACCAGCTAGATCTACTGTCTCTTATATTGTGACAGACCAGCTAGATCTACTGTCTCTATTATATTATGACAGACCAGCTAGATCTACTGTCTCTATTATATATGACAGACCAGCTAGATCTACTGTCTCTATTATAATATAATGACAGACCAGCTAGATCTACTGTCTCTATTATATTATGACAGACCAGCTAGATATTCTGTCTGTATTATAATATTACAGACCAGCTAGGTCTACTGTATTTTTTATAATATTACAGACCAGCTAGATCTACTGTCTCTATTATATTTTGACAGACCAGAAAAATCTACTATCTCTATTATATTATGACAGACCAGTTAGATCTACTGTCTCTGTTATATTATGACAGACCAGCTAGATCTAATGTCTCTATTATATTATTACAGACCAGCTAGATCTACTAGTTCTATAATATAATGACAGACCAGCTAGATGTACTATTTCTATAATAAAATGACAGACCAGCTAGATCTACTGTCTCTATTATATTATGACAGACCAGCTAGATCTACTGTCTCTATTATATTATGACAGACCAGCTAGATCTACTATTCTATTATATTATGACAGACCAGCTAGATCTACTGTCTCTATTATATTATGACAGACCAGCTAGATCTACTGTATTTTTTATATTACAGACCAGCTAGATCTACTGTGACAGACCAGCTAGATCTACTATTATATTATGACAGACCAGCTAGATCTACTTCTGTCTGTATTATAATATTACAGACCAGCTAGATCTACTGTCTCTATTATAATATATGACAGACCAGCTAGATCTACTGTCTCTATTATATTATGACAGACCAGCTAGATATTCTGTCTCTATTATAATATGACAGACCAGCTAGATCTACTGTATTTTATATTATGACAGACCAGCTAGATCTACTGTCTCTATTATATTATGACAGACCAGCTAGATCTACTGTTTCTATTATATTATGACAGACCAGCTAGATAGTCTACTGTATTTTTCTCTATAATATTGACAGACCAGCTAGATCTACTGTCTCTATTATATTATGACAGACCAGCTAGATCTACTGTCTCTATTATATTATGACAGACCAGCTAGATCTACTGTCTCTATTATATTATGACAGACCAGCTAGATATTCTGTCTCTATTATAATATGACAGACCATCTAGATCTACTGTCTCTATTATATTATGACAGACCAGCTCGATATTCTGTCTGTATTATAATATGACAGACCATCTAGATCTACTGTTTCTATTATATTATGACAGACCAGCTAGATCTACTGTCTCTATTATATTATGACAGACCAGCTAGATCTACTATCTCTATTATTTTATAATAGACCACCTAGATCTACTGTCTCTATTATATTATGACAGACCAGCTAGATCTACTGTCTCTATTATATTATGACAGACCAGCTAGATCTACTGTCTCTATTTTTATATGACAGACCAGCTAGATCTACTGTCTCTATTATATTATGACAGACCAGCTAGATATTCTGTCTCTATTATAATATGACAGACCAGCTAGATCTACTGTCTCTATTATATTATGACAGACCAGCTAGATCTACTGTCTCTATTATATTATGACAGACCAGCTAGATCTACTGTCTCTATTATATTATGACAGACCAGCTAGATCTTCTGTATTTCTATTATAATATTACAGACCAGCTAGATCTACTGTCTCTATTATATTATGACAGACCAGCTAGATCTACTGTCTCTATTATATTATGACAGACCAGCTAGATCTACTGTCTTTTTATATATATTACAGACCAGCTAGATCTACTGTCTCTATTATATTATGACAGACCAGCTAGATCTACTGTTTCTATTATATTATGACAGACCAGCTAGATCTACTATTTCTATAATATAATGACAGACCAGCTAGATCTACTGTCTCTATTATATTATGACAGACCAGCTAGATCTACTATTTCTATAATATATGACAGACCAGCTAGATCTACTGTCTCTATTATATTATGACAGACCAGCTTGATCTACTGTCTCTATTATATTATGACAGACCAGCTAGATCTACTGTATTTTTATAATATTACAGACCAGCTAGATCTACTGTTTCTATTATATTATGACAGACCAGCTAGATCTACTATTTCTATAATATAATGAACAACCAGCTAGATCTACTGTCTCTATTATATTATGACTGACCAGCTAGATCTATGACAGACCAGCTAGATCTACTGTCTCTATGATATTATGACAGACCAGCTAGATCAACTGTTTCTATAATATTATGACAGACCAGCTAGATCTACTATTTCTATAATATAATGACAGACCAGCTAGATCTACTGTCTCTATTATATTATGACAGACCAGCTAGATCTACTGTCTCTATTATATTATGACAGACCAGCTAGATATTCTGTCTCTATTATAATATGACAGACCACCTAGATCTCCTGTCTCTGTTATATTGT
>NW_026278255.1:0-8489 GCF_023373465.1 Oncorhynchus keta | reverse complement strand
TCAAATGTCTCAGATACAGAAGACTCAGTCTACGATGGTATGATAATGATTGAGATGGTGATTAAAATAATGATGACTCCATGATGCCCACCTCTACCCTAAATCATTCAATCTGGTCGATAAATATTCATTGCAATTCAATCTTTGAGAGACTTGCAACCATAAATACAATTTTATTACTAATAATAAGCTATTATCAACTTCCCGTCTATCGCTTATCTTGCTCATTGCTCTGTCATTTTTGACTGTTACCCTATGTGTGCAACTATTGATTTCTCACAGAAAAATGACCTGGTTGCAAATGTACCTGGGGCCATGTAAATGGTATTTAGACTACTCGTTTGAATCCCACATTTAGCAAAGCAATGTGACCATAAAAGTCTGTGTGCGACTTGCTTTGAAGTAAAATCATTTGGTTACTGACCTGCCCTACATCATAGAAGGCCCTTCAAGTTGGAACTAGGAAATGTTGACATTTCTGACTCACTAACTCGTTATGGAATGATGATTTCAAGTTTCCCACTTGTGAAGTATCAGAATCAACCAGTAGGAAGCTCTACGCTATAACCGTACATTAATTTTAACTCTGAGGTTCCAAGTTTCCGATGGCATGTGAATCGTCAATAATTGCTCTGGTAATTTTGAATGTTCAGTCAGTGAGCATTATTAATTATCCTACATACTTACATCAAATACTTTATGATAGCATCATCTCCTGTAGTAACAGTGCCATTCCAAACACAATAAATGTGAAAATGAACAAAGATACAAAATATTGCTAAAGTGAAGAAAATCAGCTCAAAATTGTAGGAGATGCCCTGCAGCAGGGAGGCTTACGGTATTATAATATATTGTAGATAACATTTATATAATTTGTGTATTTACAGTATCGTATGCATACAAATGAAAGTATATGCTCGGGATTGATCTACACTGAGTGAACAAAACATTAAAGCACACCTTCCTATTGAGTTCCCCCCTTGGTGGTGGACCATTGTTGATACTCAGAGAAAAGTGTTGGCGTGAAAATCCCAACAGTATGGCAGTTCTTGACACAAACTTCTACCATACTCTGTTCAAAGGGACTTAAATATTTGGTCTAGCCCATTCACCCTCTGAATGACACACATACACAATCCATGTCTCAGTTGTCTCAAGCCGTACAATATATTTTTAACCTGTCTCCTCCTCTTTATCTATACTGATTTAAGTGGATTTAACTAGTGACATCCATAAGGGATTATAGCGTTAACCTGGATTCACCTGGTCAGCATATGTCATGGAAAAGAGCAGGTGTTCTTAATGTTTTATACACTCAGTGTAACTCATTGGCACTGAAATAAGTTATTTTCAACCATTAACTGGGGCCTTGTTGAGGCCTTATCTAGTAAGTAATTGCTGATTGATAATAAAGTATTATTTTGATATATGGAAAAAATATGGTATGCAATTCCTATGTAGAGAAGGTTCTCTCTGGTAGTTGTTCAATATGACTTGAACTTTTACAGCTTTTACAGGGACTCTTGTAAAATGGATGTTTAATCTCAGTGTGCCTCCCTGTTTAAATAAAAAAGTTAAATCACATTTTAAAAACATCAACACAAACACAGGATATGGGGTACACATGGTATATATACTAGGCCCTACTGCACCTGCATTCCAGCACCATTCCAGCATCTGGAATTGACTCAACATGTTTGGGGGGGCATCCATGTTTGTGTCTGTACTCTGAGGTGTGTTTGAATATGAAAGAGCAGCAGTGTTGTGTCCTATCCCGTCCTTGCAGAGTGATCTTCCTTGGCCTCATCACATGTCTCAGTGGCTCCTCCTTAGAAGGGAGGGGTACACCACCACGGGACAGCCCATACACTCATCGCTACAGATCGAACTTCAGACTCCCTCCAAAACCACTGAACCCCTCAACACACCGAAAAACTTTTTACGATGCACACCCTTAGAGGGAGGAACAGGATAACTCCTCCAAACTCACAAAGACATAGAGGAGGAGGAAATATCCAACACCCAGGGAGAGAGAACGAGTGACCTCAGTCGAATACAGTCAGAAAGAGGAGGTGGAAGAGGCGTTAGATAGAGTAGGCTTCCCCAGAGGCCATTCCTCCTGTTCATGTGAGCAGAAAGAGCAGAAGACTTCTGATCAGCCAAATGGCAGGCAGAGGGAGAGGTCATAGTGATTCACACCCACAGAGAAAGACAACCCACACAAGCTCTTGGTTGAGATGAACCACACAGAGGTAGAGGCAGAGAGGGCTTTCAGGGCTAGCCAGTCAGTCTGCCTGCTCTAATCCTCAAGTCAATTGTATTTAAATTAATGTTCATTAAAGATTTTTATTCAATAATTGAAAAGTCCCATTTACTTAATGATCATTTTTCACTGTCTTCAACCCTCAAGAACCAGGGTGAGTCTGGGTCACCCTTTTACTGGGCAAACACAACTTGCATATCATCATAGACTAGGCCGAAACGTTAATATTTGAACCTTGCTTGAATAAAACAATGCATTTTTTTTATAGTGAGCAAGAGTTGGGCTTTTTCCTTTTCTATGATGATTCAAATTTTTGGTTGCACCTCAACTCAACGTTGGTTGAGCGCCCTCCGTTGTTTTGTTGTGAAATAATACATATTTTTTTAAATGGACAAAGTAAATTATTCAAAGCATTAAATTGGGGTGTTTCCCACTTATTTACACAACCTACTCCACACTTGCAAAGTGAAAGTTTATAGAAAAGTTCTGAAATTAAGTAGTAAACAGAAGAAAAGCAGAATTGAGTTAAATTAAAATGCGAATAATTTAATGGTCTATGGTTCAATCCCTTTTCTGTAGGTGGGATTAATAATTAATATTGTTCCTCCTCTTCCTTGTGGCAGGCGCAGCAGCACACTGGCCTCCAAAGCCTGCAAAATAATCGCCGGACTGCCCCTTTCCTAGCTCTGCATGGAACATCCAGTGTCACATCCTTGGTGACATCCGGGATGACCACAGCAACATCCGCTGGAAAGGGAAAAAATAGGAACAGAATGTAAACAAATGCAAACCGTAGCTTCTTAACACTGGCCAGTTGAAAGGTTCTACTAAGATGTCATGACAAACGGTACCTGTCAGAGTGCTCTCTAAGTGTTACTCACCTGCTGGGATGTCAGCTGGCTGAGTGGCGAAGATGGCCATCGTGAGAGTCCTTTCTTCAGGTGTGACATCCACAACCTCCAAGAGGGAAGAGATGGGCTCTGCCTCTGTATTAGGGGTGATGTCCACCACATTCAGGTTGGGAGAAGCCGGGTCTGCCTCTGTGTTAGTGGTGACGTCCACAACCTCCAAGAGGGAAGAGATGGGCTCTGCCTCTGTATTAGGGGTGATGTCCACCACATTCAGGTGGGAAGAAGCCAGATCTGCCTCTGTGTTAGTGGTGATGTCTTGAACCTCCAGGTGGGAAGAAGCCGGATCTGCCTCTGTGTTAGTGGTGATGTCCACAACATTCAGGTGGGAAGAAGCCGGATCTGCCTCTGTGTTCGTGGTTATGTCCACAACATTCAGGTGGGAAGAAGCCGGATCTGCCTCTGTATTAGGCGGTGATGTCCACCACATTCAGGTGGGAAGAAGCCGGATCTGCCTCTGTGTTAGTGGTGATGTCCACCACATTCAGGTGGGAAGAAGCCGGATCTGCCTCTGTGTTAGTGGTGATGTCTTGAACCTCCAGGTGGGAAGAAGCCGGATCTGCCTCTGTGTTAGTGGTGATGTCCACAACCTCCTGGTGGGAAGAAGCCGGATCTGCCTCTGTGTTAGTGGTGATGTCCACAACATTCAGGTGGGAAGAACCCAGATCTGCCTCTGTATTAGGGTGATGTCCACCACATTCAGGTGGGAAGAAGCCGGATCTGCCTCTGTGTTAGTGGTGATGTCTTGAACCTCCAGGTGGGAAGATGCCGGGTCTGCCTCTGTGTTAGGGGTGATGTCCACCCCATTCAGGTGGGAAGAAGCCAGATCTGCCTCTGTGTTAGTGGTGATGTCTTGAACCTCCAGGTGGGAAGATGCCGGGTCTGCCTCTGTGTTAGTGGTGATGTCTTGAACCTCCAGGTGGGAAGATGCCGGGTCTGCCTCTGTGTTAGGGGTGATGTCCACCACATTCAGGTGGGAAGTTGCCGGGTCTATATTATGGGTGACAACAGCTGATGAGCTCTAGTACTACAAGGCACCAAGATGTCATCAGAACAGGCATCTGTCAGAGTGTTCTCTATCATTGCTACTCACCTGCTTGGATGTCAGCTGGTAGTGTGGTGGAAACGGCCACTGCGAGGACAGGGGGACTGGTAGGGTGGCTGCAGGGGGCTGGAAGCAGCTCTGCACCTCGTCCGCCACAAAGGCACAGACAGAGCTCATATAAAAGGGCTCTGCAGGTCATCGTTGGAGAAGGACTGACTGATTCTCCGAGGATCGACTGCACAGAGTCAAAAGCAGCAGCCGGGAGAAAGGGATGTGAGGGGAAGGGTCCTTTAACATGCAGGAGAGCTTCTCCACTACAGCCGCCACCATGCCCACGGCCATCCCACTTATAAGGATTGGGTGCTCTGAATGGCCTTCTTCTGGCTGAAGCCACAGGGCCAGGAGGAGCCTGGGCACCACCTCCACCACCACCTGAGATGGGCTGAGCAGGTTGCTACGGGGCTCATTGGACTGCTTGCCCAGAATGCTCCTCACAGCTCTTTCGACGATGCTGTGGACCTTAGAATCGCTGAAATCAACAAAAAGGAGAAGACAACGCTAACCGATGTGCAATGTGCTCACAGAGAACACTGTCTTAGTCTGTTTCTGCGTAGTTCCAGATGTGTAGAAAATGGATCAAGTCATATGCAGGGCAGAACATGGAACTCGCATGTCAGCTGGGGAGGTGGGGTGCATGGAGGGCGGAGCTTGTAGAAAGCTTCGTGCTCTATGTTCATCATTTTTAGGCAAGTGTTTACTTCCCAGGACTGCAGTATGAAACAGGAAGTCCCATTAGTGTAATTTCACAACAGATCTATTCTGCTGTGCTAACTCGTTGTTGAAAGGCTAGTAAGAGCTCACTAACTTGTAGTATGTCTCTAACTCTCATTCTCTTACCAGCCGAGCGAGTCGTTTCCCTCCTCCAGGGTTTCATTCCACACCCTTCAAATAAAACACAGAGCAATTCAACTTTCCTGGCTTCTGATTTTTCTGTTGTTTATTTTACCCACATCTCCTGGAGTGCTGCTGGCAGGGAATGGCAGTGAAGGTGAGTGCTGACGTGGTACTCACCTCTCCCTAAGGGATTTTTGCCCTGAGACACCAGCCAGTTGCTCATGTGCTCCGTGGTGACATGGGGCGGGACCTGGCCTTGACTCTGGAGCAGCAGATAATGGACCATGAGCTTCTTCTGCAAGATGTGGTAAAGTGTGAGACCGTGCCACGAAATATCATATGTGCTTTCAGAAGGGCCTCTCGCAACATTTCACAACTGCTCATACCTCACAATTTGCAAGTGATAGGAAGAACTATTATGACCACCTTCTCTAAACTTTCTTGAAATACAACTCTCTTTCTGTTGTTTATGTTTTTGTGGATGAATCTTACCTGTTTATTGTAATATGTTTCCTCCAGCAGGCCTGCAGAGTCTGAAAATAAAAGGCTGCTTCTACAGAATTCCTTTGAAGATCATGATAATAATGATGCTTTGTTATGCACATTATGCATAGGCATTTACAGTATGCTAAAATTAATTTCTCCTAAGATTACCTTTGTGGGACCATAAGTGAACTCCGGAATGCACCAAACCCTATCCATGGTAAGATGGGGAAGAAATGCAGCACTATAGATATACAAGATCCTGTAGAGATAACAGGAATGACTTAAGTCGCGAATGATCAATGGCTGGAGTCCTCCAATATGCTGCACTTAGAATTGAGTTGTAGGCGATGTTTGGCACAAAATAGAATGTTTACATTCTATTGCCATGGAGAAATGGAATGTGTAGAACCTGTATAATTGGGTATGCTTCTCTGTTTTTATTTCGTGAAACATTCAACTCTTTATTATGTCATAATGTGTATATGAGGATGTAGGAGCCAGATTCATAGACGTGATTATCAAGGTGCATGTTGCTTAGACCAACTAATCCAACCTTGGTTTACAAGTTAAATACATTGTTTATATATGCCTATACAAGGAAGCTCTTTGCCACCTTCTCCTCCCTCCTGAATCCTCCTCCCTCACCCCCCTCCTCCCTTCTGCAGATGACTTCGTCAACCATTTTGAAAGAAGGTCGACTGACATCCGATCCTCGTTGCTAAGCCAAACGACACCGCTGGTTCTGCTCACACTGCCCTACCCTGTGCTCTGACCTCTTTCTCCCTCTCTCTCCAGATGAAATCTCGCGTCTTGTGACGGCCGGCCGCCAACAACCTGCCCGCCACCCTATCCCCTCCTCTCTCCAGACCATTTCCGAGACCTTCTCCCTTACCTCACCTCGCTCATCAACTCATCCCTGACCGCTGGCTACGTCCTTCGTCTTCAAGAGAGCAAGAGTTGCACCCTTCTGAAAAACCTACACTCGATCCCTCCGATGTCAACAACTACAGACCAAAATCCCTTCTTTCTTTTCTCTCCAAAACTCTTGAACGTTCCGTCCTTGGCCAGCTCTCCCGCTATCTCTCTCAGAATGACCTTCTTGATCCAAATCAGTCAGGTTTCAAGACTAGTCATTCAACTGGAGACTGCTCTTCTCTGTATCACGGGCGCTCCGCACTGCTAAAAGCTAACTCTCTCTCCTCTGCTCTCATCCTTCTAGACCTATCGGCTGCCTTCGATACTGTGAACCATCAGATCCTCCTCTCCACCCTCTCCGAGTTGGGCATCTCCGGCGCGGCCCACGCTGATTGCGCCTACCTGACAGGTCGCTCCTACCAGGTGGCGTGGCGAGAATCTACTCTCCCCACCACGCGCTCTCACCACTGGTGTCCCCCAGGCTCTGTTCTAGTCCCTCTCTATTCTCGCTATACACCAAGTCACTTGGCTCTGTCATAACCCTCACATGGTCTCTCCTATCATTGCTATGCAGACGACACACAATTAATCTTCCTTTCCCCCTTCTGATGACCAGGTGGCGAATCGCATCTCTGCATGTCTGGCAGACATATCAGTGTGGATGACTGATCACCACCTCAAGCTGAACCTCGGCAAGACGGAGCTGCTCTTCCTTCCGGGGAAGGAGACTGCCCGTTCCATGATCTTTCGCCACGGGTTGACAACTCCATTGTGTCCTCCTCCCAGAGCGCTAAGAACCTGCGTGATCTGGACAACACCTGTCGTTCTCAACTAACATCAAGGCGGTGGCCCGTTCCTGTAGGTTCATGCTCTACAACATCCGCAGAGTACGACCCACTGCCTCACACAGAAGACGGCGCAGGTCCTAATCCAGGCACTTGTCATCTCCCGTCTGGATTACTGCAACTTCCAGCTGTTGGCTGGAGCTCCCTGCCTGTGCCATTAAACCCTACAACTCATCCAGAACGCCGCAGCCCATCTGGTGTTCAACCTTCCTGGATTCTCTCATGTCACCCCGCTCCTCCGCTCTCTCCACTGGCTTCCAGTTGAAGCTCGCATCCGCTACAAGACCATGGTGCTTGCCTACGGAGCTGTGAGGGAACGGCACCTCAGTACCTCCAGGCTCTGATCAGGCCCTACACCCAAACAAGGCACTCCATCCACCTCTGGCCTGCTCGCCTCCCTACCACTGAGGAAGTACAGTTCCTCGCTCAGCCCAGTCAAACTGTTCGCTGCTCTGGCTCCCCAATGGTGGAACCAAACTCCCTCACGACGCCAGGACAGCGGAGTCAACACCTTCCGGAGACACCTGAAACCCCACCTCTTTAAGGAATACCTGGGATAGGATAAAGTAATCCTTCTCACCCCCTCCCCTCCCCCCCTTAAAAGATTTAGATGCACTATTGTAAAGTGGCTGTTCCACTGGATGTCATAAGGTGAATGCACCAATTTGTAAGTCGCTCTGGATAAGAGCGTCTGGCAAATGACTTAAATGTAATGTAAATATAGAAATTATCAACCACATCCATTTAAGCAATGATTGTCAATTGAAATGTGGTTGTTAAAGTCCTGTTGTGCTTGAGTGTCAGTCCTTGGGCACAATATTATTCCAATATTTTTCCGCTCTGAATTGACACAATGGACAATCTTTGAAAGATATTCGTTGCACAAGAAAGGAATGACAATAAACGTATGACTTGGATTAGCGTGAAGGCAGAACAATATCGCCAGCGTGAACTTTTGTTTGGAAAAGTATCCAGTTTTTAGTTCTTACATCGACACCGTTGTGTTGTTGGTACAGTAAAAATGCATGACAGTCCGCATTGTAACGCGCCCAACAGTTTTTCCTTGCTTTCACACAACAGACATTTGAGAACGGAATTGCTTACTGTTGTACCTATGATGCACAGACACACAC
>NW_026278254.1:0-6640 GCF_023373465.1 Oncorhynchus keta | reverse complement strand
GAAAAATGTATTGTTAAGAGAATGTATAAATGTTATTATTGACAGAAAGACAGAGAGACAGAAGTAGTAGTATTGTTGACAGAAGAGACACAGAGAGTAGTAGTGTTGTTGACAGAGCAGAAAGAGTAAGTAAAGTGTTGTTGACAGAGAAGACGACAGAGAGTAGTAGTAGTGTTGACAGTATAGTATTGAAACAGAAGGGAACTAGAAAGTAGTAGTGTTGTTGACAGAGAGAACAGAGACAGAAAGTAATGAAGTGTTGTTGACAAGAGAACAGAAAGTAATGATGTTGTTGACAGAGAAGAGAGAGACAGAGCAGAAAGTAGATGATGTTGTTGACAGAGAAGACAAGAGAGTAGAGTGTTGTTGACAGAGAGAGACAGAAAGAAATGATGCTGTTGACAGAGAAGTAAGATGATGTTGTTGACAGAGAAGACAGAGAAAAGATAAATAGTAGTGTTGTTGACAGAGAGACAGAGAAGTAACAGTGTTGTTGACAGAGAGTAGTAGATGTTGTACAGAGAGAGACAGAGAAGTAGTGGTGTTGTTGACAGAGAGAGACAGACAGAGTAAAGAATGTTGTTGACAGAGAGAGAGAGAAACAGAAGAAAGTAGTAGTGTTGTTGACAGAGAGAGAAAGAAGTAACAGAAGAGTAGTGTTGTTGACAGAGAGAGACAGAGAGAAGTAATAGTGTGTTGACAGAGAAGAAAATAAAGTGTTGTTGACAGAGAGAGACGAGAAGAGTAGTAGTGTTGTTGACAGAGAGAGAAGAGACAGAGAGAGTAGTAGTGTTGTTGACAGAGAAGAGACAGAGAGTAGTAGTGTTGTTGACAGAGAGAGAGACAGAGAAGTAGTAGTGTTGTTGACAGAGAGAGAACAGAGACAGAGAAAGTAGTGATGTTGTTGACAAGAGAGAGAGAGCAGAGAGTAGTAGTGTTGACTAGAGCAAGAGAGCAGAGAAGAAGTAGTGTGTTGTTGACAGAGAGAGACAGAAAGTAGTAGTGTTGTTGACAGAGAGAGAGAGAGAAAGTAGTGATGTTGTTGACAGAGAGAGAGAGAGTAGATGTTGTTGACAGAGAGAGAGAGTAAGTAGTGTTGTTGACAGAGAGAGAGAGAGTAAGTAGTGTTGTTGACAGAGAGTAAGTGTAGACAGAGAAAGTAAATAGTGTTGTTGACAGAAGAGAGACAAGAGAGAAGAAAGTAGTAGTGTTGTTGAAGAAGAGACAGAGAAGTAGTAGTGTTGTTGACAGAGAGAGAGAGACAGAGAGAGTAGTAGTTGTTGACAGAGAGAGAGACAGAAAGTAGTAGTGTTGACAGAAGAAGAGAGAGATAATGTAGTGTTGTTGACAGAAAAGAAAGTAAGTAGTGGTGTTGACAGAGAAAGACAGAAAGTAAGTAGTGTTGTTGACAGAAGACAGAACAAGAAAGAATGATAGTAGTGTTGACAGAAGAGAACAAGAGAAGTAATGAGTGTTGTTGACAAGAGAGAGAAGAAAGTAAGTAGTATTGTTGACAGAAGAAGAGAAGTAGACAGAGAGAAATAAGTAGATGTTGTTGACAGAGAAGAACAGAAGAAAGTAGAAATAGATGTTGTTGACAGAGAGACAAAGAAAGAGAATAGTAGTGTTGTTGACAGAGAGAGAGAGACAGACAAAGAAAGTAGTAGTGTTGACAGAGAGAGAGAGACAGAGAGAGTAGTGATGTTGTTGACAGAGAGAGAAGTAGTAGTGTTGTGACAAGAAGAAGGGAGACAGAGAAGAAGTAGTAGTGTTGTTGACAGAGAGACAAGAAAGTAAATGTTGTTGACAGAGAGAGAGTAAATGAGTGTTGTTGACAGAAGAGACAGAGAAGTAGTGAGTGTTGTTGACAAGAGAGAACAGAAAGTAGTAGTGTTGTTGACAGAGAGAAAGAGAGACAAGAGAGAGTAGTAGGTGTTGTTGACAGAGAGATAAGTAGAGATGTAGTATAAGATGACAAGATAAGTAGTGTAAGTGTTGTTGACAGAGAGAGAGCAGAAAGTAAGTAGTGTTGTTGACAAGAGAGAGACAGAGACAGAGAGAGTAGTAGTGTTGTTGACAGAGAAGAGAGACAGAAGAGATAGTAGTGTTGTTGACAGAGAGACAGAGACAGAGAAGTAGTAGTGTTGTTGACAGAGAAAGAGACAGAGAAAGTAGTAGTGTTGTTGACAGAGAGACAGAAAGTAGTAGTGTTGTTGACAGAGAGAGACAGAGAAGTAGTAGTGTTGTTGACAGAAGAGAAGTAGATGTTATTGACAGAAAGTAGTAGTGTTGTTGACAGAGAGAGACAGAGAAGTAATGAGTGTTGTTGACAGAGAGAGAGAAGTAGTGTTGTTGACAAGAGAAGTAAGTAGTGTTGTTGACAGAGAGACAGAAAGTAATGAGTGTTGTTGACGAGAAGAGACGAAGATAGTAAGTATTGTTGACAGAGAGAGAGAGAACAGAAAGTAGTGTTGTTGACAGAGAGACAGAGAGAGAGTAAGTGAGTGTTGACGAAGAGAGAGACAGAGAAGTATGTAGTGTTGTTGACAGAGAGACAGAAAGTAAGTAGTGTTGTTGACAGAGAAGAGACAGAGAAGTAGTAGTGTTGTTGACAGAGAGAAGAGACAGAAGGAAATAGTAGTGTTGTTGACAGAAGAGAAAGTATTGACAGAAAGTAAGTAGTGTTGTTGACAGAGAAGACAGAAGAAAGTAAGTGAGTATTGTTGACAGAGAGCAGAAAGTAGATGTTGTTGATAGAGAGAGAGAGAGATAGAAAGTAAGTAGTGTTGTTGACAGAGAGACAGAAAGTAATGAGTGTTGTTGACAGAGAGAAGACAGAAAGTAGTAGTGTTGTTGACAGAAGAGACAGAAAGAGTAAATAGTGTTGTTGACAGAGAGAGAGAAGAGTGCAGAGAGAGAAGTAAGTAGTGTTGTTGACAGAGAGAGAGAGAGAACAGAGAGAAGTAGTTGTTGACAGAGAAGAGTAAGTGAGTGTTGTTGACAGAGAGAGACAGAGAAGTAAGTAGTGTTGTTGACAGAGAGAGACAGAGAAGTAAGTGAGTGTTGTTGACAGAGAGAGAGAGAGACAGAAGAGTAGTAGTGTTGTTGACAGAGAGAGAGACAGAAAGTAGTAGTGTTGTTGACAGAGAGAGCAAGAGAAGAGTAAGTAGTGTTGTTGACAGAGAGAAAGAGACAGAAAGAAAATGTAGTGTTGTTGACAGAGAGAGAGACAGAGAAAGTAGTAGTGTTGATAGACAAGAGAAAGAACAGAAATGTAGTATGTTGACAGAGAAGACAGAAAATAGTAGTGTGTGATTGACAAGAAGAAGGGAACAGAAAGTAGTAGTGTTATTGACAGAGAGAAAGAAGAAGTAGTAAGTGTAGTGTTGTTGACAGAGAGAGACAGAGAAGAGTAAGTAGATGTTGTTGACAGAGAGAGACAGAAAGTAGTAGTGTTGTTGACAGAAGAGAGACAGAGAGAGTAGTAGTGTTGTTGACAGAGAGAGAGAGACAGAGAGAAGTAGTAGTGTTGTTGACAGAGAGAGACAAGAGAGTAAGTAGTAAGTGTTGTTGACAGAGAAGAGACAGAAGAAAGTAATAGTGTTGTTGACAAGAGAGAGAAGTAGATGTTGTTGACAGAGTAGTAGTGTTGTTGACAGAGAAGTAAGTAGTGTTGTTGACAGAGAGACAAGACAGAGAAGTAGTAGTGTTGTTGACAGAAGAGACAGAGACAGAAAGTAGTAGTGTTGTTGACAGAGAGACAGAGAAAGTAAGTAGTGTTGTTGACAGAGAGAAGAGAAAGTAGATGTTGTTGACAAGAAGAAAGTAGTAGATGTTGATGACAAGAGAGAGACAGAAAGTAGTAGTGTTGTTGACAGAGAGAGAGACAGAGAAGTAAGTGAGTATTGTTGACAGAGACAGAAGTAAGTAGTGTTGTTGACAGAGAGAGACGAGAGAAGTAGTAGTGTTGTTGACAAGAGAGAACAGACAGAGAAGTAGTAGTGTTGTTGACAGAAGACAGAGACAGAGAGTAGTAGTGTTGTTGACAGAGAGAGAGAGACAGAGAGTAGTAGTGTTGTTGACAGAGAGAGAGAGACAGAAAGTAATGAGTGTTGTTGACAGAGAAGACAGAGAAGTAAGTGAGTGTTGTTGACAGAAGACAGAAGAAAGTAGTGTTGTTGACAGAAAGTAAGTAGTGTTGTTGACAGAGAGACAGAAAGTAGTAGTGTTGTTGACAGAGAGAGCAGAGAGTAGTAGATGTTGTTGACAGAGAGAGACAGAGGAAGTAGTAGTGTTGTTGACAGAGAAAGTAATGAGTGTTGTTGACAGAGAGAAAGACAGAGAGAATAGTAGTGTTGTTGACAGAGAAGACAGACAGAGAAAGTAGTAGTATTGTTGACAGAGAGAGAGAGACAGAGAAGTAGTAGTGTTGTTGACAGAGAGAGAAGTAGATTTGTTGACAGAAGAGAGTAAGTAGTGTTGTTGACAGAGAGAGAGACAGAGAGTAGTAGTAGTTGTTGACAGAGAGAGAGACAGAGAGAAAGTAGATGTTGTTGACAGAGACAGAGAGAAGTAGTAGTGTTGTTGACAGAGAGAGAGAGACAGAAATAGTAGTGTTGTTGACAGAGAGAAATGATGTTGTTGACAGAGAGAGACAGAGAAAGTAGTAGTGTGTGTTGACAGAGAGAGAGACAGAGAAGTAGTAGTGTTGTTGACAGAGAGAGAGAGAAGAGTAGTGTTGTTGACAGAGAGAGACAGAAAAGTAGTAGTGTTGTTGACAGAGAAAGAAGACAGAAAGTAGTAGTGTTGTTGACAGAGAAACAGAGACAGAGAAGTAAGTAGTGTTGTTGACAGAAGACAGAAAGAAAGTAGTAGTGTTGTTGACAGAGAGATGAGTGTTGTTGACAGAGAGAAAGTAATAGATGTTGTTGACAGAGAAGACAGAGAGAAGTAAGTAGTGTTGTTGACAGAAGAGACAGAAAGTAGTAGTGTTGTTGACAGAGAGAGAGACAGAGAAGTAGTAGTGTTGTTGACAGAGAGACAAGAAAGTAGTAGTGTTGTTGACAGAGAGAGAGAGACAGAGAAGTAGTAGTGTTGTTGACAGAGACAGAAGTAAGTAGTATTGTTGACAGAGAGAGAGACAAGAAGTAGTAGTGTTGTTGACAGAGAGACAGAGACAGAAAGTAATGAGTGTTGTTGACAGAGAGTAAGTGAGTGTTGTTGACAGAGAGAGAGAGACAGAAGAGAGTAGTGAGTGTTGTTGACAGAGAGAGAGACAGAAAGAAAGTAAGTGTTGTTGACAGAGAGAGAAGACAGAAAGTAATGAGTGTTGTTGACAGAGAGAGAGAGAGACAGAGAAGTAGTAGTATTGATGACAGAGAGAGAGACAGAAAGTAGTAGTGTTGTTGACAGAGAGAGACAGAAAGTAGTAGTGTTGTTGACAGAGAAGAGAAAGTAGTGTTGTTGACAGAAGAGTAAGTAGTGTTGTTGACAGAGAGAGACAGAAAGTAAGTAGTGTTGTTGACAGAGAGAGAGACAGAGAAGTAGTGAGTGTTGTTGACAAGAGAAGACAGAGAAAGTAGTAGTGTTGTTGACAGAGAGAGACAGAGAAAGTAGTAGTGTTGTTGACAGAGAAGTAAGTAATGTTATTGACAAGAGAAGCAAGTAATGATGTTGACAGAGACAGATAGTAGTAGTATGTTGACGAGAGCAGAGAAGATAGTAAAGTATTGTTGACAGAGAGAGACAGAGAAGTAGTAGTGTTGTTGACAGAGAGAGACAGAGACAGAAAGAAATAGTAGTGTTGTTGACAGAGAGACAGAGAGAGTAGTAGTGTTGTTGACAGAGAGAGAGAGCAGAGAGTAGTAGTGTTGTTGACAGAGAAGAGAGAGACAGAGAGATAGTAGTGTTGTTGACAGAGAGAGTAGTAGTGTTGTTGACAGAGAGAGACAGAAAGTGAGTGTTGTTGACAGAGAGAGACAGAAGAGTAGTAGTGTTGTTGACAGAGAGAAGAGAGAGAAAGTAGTAGTGTTGTTGACAGAGAGACAGAGGAAGTAGTAGTGTTGTTGACAGAGAAGAAAGAATAGTGTTGTTGACAGAGAGAACAGAAAGTAATGTAGTGTTGTTGACAGAGAAGAAGACAGAGAGTAGTAGTATTGTTGACAGAGAGAGACAGAGAAATAGTAGAGTATTGTTGACAGAGAGAGAGACAGAGAAGTAGTAGTGTTGTTGACAGAGAGAGACAGAGACAGAGAAGTAGTAGTGTTGTTGACAGAGAGAGAGACAGAGAGTAGTAGTGTTATTGACAGAAGAGAAGAGAGAAGAAAGAAATGAGTGTTGTTGACAAGAGACAGAAAGTAAGTAGTGTTGTTGACAGAGAGAGACAGAGAGAGTAGTAGTGTTGTTGACAGAGAGAGACAGACAGAGAGAAGTAGTAGTGTTGTTGACAGAGAGAGACAGAGAAGTAGTAGTGTTGTTGACAGAGAGAGACAGAGAAGAAGTAGTAGTGTTGTTGACAGAGAGAGACAGAGAGAGTAGTAGTGTTGTTGACAGAGAGAAGAGACAGAAAGTAGTAGTGTTGTTGACAGAGAGAGAGAGACAGAGAGTAGTAGTGTTGTTGACAGAGAGAGAGAGAGACAGA
>NW_026278253.1:0-5240 GCF_023373465.1 Oncorhynchus keta | reverse complement strand
GCATCGTTGTTCCTGTCTTCATGTCGGTGCGGCTGTTTCTTAGCGTACATCGTTGTTCCTGTCTTCATGTCGGTGCGGCTGTTTCTTAGCGTCATCGTTGTTCCTGTCTTCATGTCGGTGCGGCTGTTTCTTAGCGTACATCGTTGTTCCTGTCTTCATGTCGGTGCGGCTGTTTCTTAGCGACATCGTTGTTCCTGTCTTCATGTCGGTGCGGCTGTTTCTTAGCGCATCGTTGTTCCTGTCTTCATGTCGGTGCGGCTGTTTCTTAGCGACATCGTTGTTCCTGTCTTCATGTCGGTGCGGCTGTTTCTTAGCGCATCGTTGTTCCTGTCTTCATGTCGGTGCGGCTGTTTCTTAGCGCATCGTTGTTCCTGTCTTCTATGTCGGTGCGGCTGTTTCTTAGCGCATCGTTGTTCCTGTCTTCATGTCGGTGCGGCTGTTTCTTAGCGTACATCGTTGTTCCTGTCTTCATGTCGGTGCGGCTGTTTCTTAGCGCATCGTTGTTCCTGTCTTCATGTCGGTGCGGCTGTTTCTTAGCGCATCGTTGTTCCTGTCTTCATGTCGGTGCGGCTGTTTCTTAGCGCATCGTTGTTCCTGTCTTCATGTCGGTGCGGCTGTTTCTTAGCGTACATCGTTGTTCCTGTCTTCATGTCGGTGCGGCTGTTTCTTAGCGCATCGTTGTTCCTGTCTTCATGTCGGTGCGGCTGTTTCTTAGCGTACATCGTTGTTCCTGTCTTCATGTCGGTGCGGCTGTTTCTTAGCGCATCGTTGTTCCTGTCTTCATGTCGGTGCGGCTGTTTCTTAGCGTACATCGTTGTTCCTGTCTTCATGTCGGTGTGGCTGTTTCTTAGCGCACATCGTTGTTCCTGTCTTCATGTCGGTGCGGCTGTTTCTTAGCGCATCGTTGTTCCTGTCTTCATGTCGGTGCGGCTGTTTCTTAGCGCATCGTTGTTCCTGTCTTCATGTCGGTGCGGCTGTTTCTTAGCGCATCGTTGTTCCTGTCTTCATGTCGGTGCGGCTGTTTCTTAGCGTACATCGTTGTTCCTGTCTTCATGTCGGTGCGGCTGTTTCTTAGCGTACATCGTTGTTCCTGTCTTCATGTCGGTGCGGCTGTTTCTTAGCGTACATCGTTGTTCCTGTCTTCATGTCGGTGCGGCTGTTTCTTAGCGTACATCGTTGTTCCTGTCTTCATGTCGGTGCGGCTGTTTCTTAGCGCATCGTTGTTCCTGTCTTCATGTCGGTGCGGCTGTTTCTTAGCGCATCGTTGTTCCTGTCTTCATGTCGGTGCGGCTGTTTCTTAGCGCATCGTTGTTCCTGTCTTCATGTCGGTGCGGCTGTTTCTTAGCGCATCGTTGTTCCTGTCTTCATGTCGGTGCGGCTGTTTCTTAGCGCATCGTTGTTCCTGTCTTCATGTCGGTGCGGCTGTTTCTTAGCGCATCGTTGTTCCTGTCTTCATGTCGGTGCGGCTGTTTCTTAGCGTACATCGTTGTTCCTGTCTTCATGTCGGTGCGGCTGTTTCTTAGCGCATCGTTGTTCCTGTCTTCATGTCGGTGCGGCTGTTTCTTAGCGTACATCGTTGTTCCTGTCTTCATGTCGGTGCGGCTGTTCACACTCTCTTCATGTCGGTGCGGCTGTTTCTTAGCGTACATCGTTGTTCCTGTCTTCGTGTCGGTGCGGCTGTTTCTTAGCGCATCGTTGTTCCTGTCTTCATGTCGGTGCGGCTGTTTCTTAGCGTACATCGTTGTTCCTGTCTTCATGTCGGGTGCGGCTGTTTCTTGGCGCATCGTTGTTCCTGTCTTCATGTCGGTGCGCGGCTGTTTCTTAGCGCATCGTTGTTCCCTGTCTTCATGTCGGTGCGGCTGTTTCTTAGCGCATCGTTGTTCCTGTCTTCATGTCGGTGCGGCTGTTTCTTAGCGCATCGTTGTTCCTGTCTTCATGTCGGTGCGGCTGTTTCTTAGCGTGCATCGTTGTTCCTGTCTTCATGTCGGTGCGGCTGTTTCTTAGCACATCGTTGTTCCTGTCTTCATGTCGGTGCGGCTGTTTCTTAGCGACATCGTTGTTCCTGTCTTCATGTCGGTGCGGCTGTTTCTTAGCACATCGTTGTTCCTGTCTTCATGTCGGTGCGGCTGTTTCTTAGCGCATCGTTGTTCCTGTCTTCATGTCGGTGCGGCTGTTTCTTAGCGCATCGTTGTTCCTGTCTTCATGTCGGTGCGGCTGTTTCTTAGCGCATCGTTGTTCCTGTCTTCATGTCGGTGCGGCTGTTTCTTAGCGCATCGTTGTTCCTGTCTTCATGTCGGTGCGGCTGTTTCTTAGCGCATCGTTGTTCCTGTCTTCATGTCAGTGCGGCTGTTTCTTAGCACATCGTTGTTCCTGTCTTCATGTCGGTGCGGCTGTTTCTTAGCGTACATCGTTGTTCCTGTCTTCATGTCGGTGCGGCTGTTTCTTAGCGTACATCGTTGTTCCTGTCTTCCATGTCTTCATGTCGGTGCGGCTGTTTCTTAGCGCATCGTTGTTCCTGTCTTCATGTCGGTGCGGCTGTTTCTTAGCACATCGTTGTTCCTGTCTTCATGTCGGTGCGGCTGTTTCTTAGCGCATCGTTGTTCCTCTCTTCATGTCGGTGCGGCTGTTTCTTAGCGCATCGTTGTTCCTGTCTTCATGTCGGTGCGGCTGTTTCTTAGCGCATCGTTGTTCCTGTCTTCATGTCGGTGCGGCTGTTTCTTAGCGCATCGTTGTTCCTGTCTTCATGTCGGTGCGGCTGTTTCTTAGCGCATCGTTGTTCCTGTCTTCATGTCGGTGCGGCTGTTTCTTAGCGCATCGTTGTTCCTGTCTTCATGTCGGTGCGGCTGTTTCTTAGCGCATCGTTGTTCCTGTCTTCATGTCGGTGCGGCTGTTTCTTAGCGTACATCGTTGTTCCTGTCTTCATGTCGGTGCGGCTGTTTCTTAGCGCATCGTTGTTCCTGTCTTCATGTCGGTGCGGCTGTTTCTTAGCGCATCGTTGTTCCTGTCTTCATGTCGGTGCGGCTGTTTCTTAGCGCATCGTTGTTCCTGTCTTCATGTCGGTGCGGCTGTTTCTTAGCGCATCGTTGTTCATCGTTGTTCCTGTCTTCATGTCGGTGCGGCTGTTTCTTAGCGCATCGTTGTTCCTGTCTTCATGTCGGTGCGGCTGTTTCTTAGCGCATCGTTGTTCCTGTCTTCATGTCGGTGCGGCTGTTTCTTAGCGCATCGTTGTTCCTGTCTTCATGTCGGTGCGGCTGTTTCTTAGCGCATCGTTGTTCCTGTCTTCATGTCGGTGCGGCTGTTTCTTAGCGCATCGTTGTTCCTGTCTTCATGTCGGTGCGGCTGTTTCTTGGCGCATCGTTGTTCCTGTCTTCATGTCGGTGCGGCTGTTTCTTTGCGCATCGTTGTTCCTGTCTTCATGTCGGTGCGGCTGTTTCTTAGCGCATCGTTGTTCCTGTCTTCATGTCGGTGCGCTGTTTCTTAGCACATCGTTGTTCCTGTCTTCATGTCGGTGCGGCTGTTTCTTAGCGTACATCGTTGTTCCTGTCTTCATGTCGGTGCGGCTGTTTCTTAGCGCATCGTTGTTCCTGTCTTCATGTCGGTGCGGCTGTTTCTTAGCGTACATCGTTGTTCCTGTCTTCATGTCGGTGCGGCTGTTTCTTAGCGCATCGCTGTTCCTGTCTTCATGTCGGTCGCGGCTGTTTCTGGCATCGTTATTTCCTGTCTTCATGTTGTGTTTCTTAGCGCATCGTTGTTCTTCATGTCGGTGCGGCTGTTTCTTAGCGTACATCGGCTGTTTCTTACGTTGTTCCTGTCTTCATGTCCCGGTGCGGCTGTTTCTTAGCACATCGTTGTTCCTGTCTTCATGTCGGTGCGGCTGTTTCTTAGCGTACATCGTTGTTCCTGTCTTCTTCATGTCGGTGCGGCTGTTTCTTAGCACATCGTTGTTCCCTGTCTTCATGTCGGTGCGGCTGTTTCTTAGCGTACATCGTTTGTTCCTGTCTTCATGTCGGTCCTGTGGCTGTTTCTTAGCACATCGTTGTTCCTGTCTTCATGTCGGTGCGGCTGTTTCTTAGCGTACATCGTTGTTCCTGTCTTCATGTCGGTGCGGCTGTTTCTTAGCGCATACATCGTTGATTTCCTGTCTTCATGTCGGTGCGGTGTTTCTTAGCGCATCGTTGTTCCTGTCTTCATGTCGGTGCGGCTGTTTCTTAGCGTACATCGTTGTTCCTGTCTTCATGTCGGTGCGGCTGTTTCTTAGCACATCGTTGTTCCTGTCTTCATGTCGGTGCGGCTGTTTCTTAGCACATCGTTGTTTCCTGTCTTCATGTCGGTGCGGCTGTTTCTTAGCACATCGTTGTTCCTGTCTTCTTGTCGGTGCGTATGCGCATCGTTGTTCCTCTCTTCTTGTCGGCTGTTTTCTTAGCGCATCGTTGTTCCTGTCTTCATGTCGTCGGCTGTTTCTTAGGCTGTTTCTTCATGTCAGTGCGGCTGTTTCTTAGCGCATCGTTGTTCCTGTCTTCATGTCTGTTTCTTAGCGCATGTTGTTCGGCTGTTTCTTAGCGCATCGTTGTTCCTGTCTTCATGTCCCGGTGCGGCTGTTTCTTAGCGCATCGTTGTTCCTGTCTTCATGTCGGTGCGGCTGTTTCTTAGCGCATCGTTGTTCCTCTCTTCATGTCGGTGCGGCTGTTTCTTAGCGCATCGTTGTTCCTGTCTTCATGTCGGTGCGGCGGCTGTTTTCTTAGCGCATCGTTGTTCCTGTCTTCATGTCGGTGCGGCTGTTTCTTAGCGTACATCGTTGTTCCTGTCTTCATGTCGGTGCGGCTGTTTCTTAGCGCATCGTTGTTCCTGTCTTCATGTCGGTGCGGCTGTTTCTTAGCGTACATCGTTGTTCCTGTCTTCATGTCGGTGCGGCTGTTTCTTAGCGTACATCGTTGTTCCTGTCTTCGTGTCGGTGCGCGGCTGTTTCTTAGCGTACATCGTTGTTCCTGTCTTCATGTCGGTGCGGCTGTTTCTTAGCGTACATCGTTGTTCCTGTCTTCATGTCGGTGCGGCTGTTTCTTAGCGCATCGTTGTTCCTGTCTTTCAGTCGGTGCGGCTGTTTCTTAGCGCATCGTTGTTCCTGTCTTCATGTCGGTGCGGCTGTTTCTTAGCACATCGTTGTTCCTGTCTTTCATGTCGGTGCGGCTGTTTCTTGGCGTACATCGTTGTTCCTGTCTTCGTGTCGGTGCGGCTGTTTCTTA
>NW_026278252.1:0-561 GCF_023373465.1 Oncorhynchus keta | reverse complement strand
AGTGTGATTTGATGGTGTTTTATAGATGAGTGGTGAGTGAGTGAGTGTGATTTGATGGTGTTTTATAGATGAGTAGTGAGTGAGTGTGATTTGATGGTGTTTTATAGATGAGTAGTGAGTGAGTGTGATTTGATGGTGTTTTATAGATGAGTAGTGAGTGAGTGTGATTTGATGGTGTTTTATAGATGAGTAGTGAGTGAGTGTGATTTGATGGTGTTTTATAGATGAGTAGTGAGTGAGTGTGATTTGATGGTGTTTTATAGATGAGTAGTGAGTGAGTGTGATTTGATGGTGTTTTATAGATGAGTAGTGAGTGAGTGTGATTTGATGGTGTTTTATAGATGAGTAGTGAGTGAGTGTGATTTGATGGTGTTTTATAGATGAGTAGTGAGTGAGTGTGATTTGACAGTGTTTTATAGATGTTTTATTTGAGATGAGCAGTGAGTGAGTGTGATTTGATGTTTTATAGATGAGTTGAGTGAGTGTGATTTGATGGTGTTTTATAGATGATTAGTGAGTGAGTGACTTTGAGTGGTGTTTTATAGATGAGTAGTGAGTGAG
>NW_026278251.1:0-28836 GCF_023373465.1 Oncorhynchus keta | reverse complement strand
AGAGCGCCTGTCTGATGTTACCTGCCTCCTGTTCTCCAGGTGAGGAACCAGGAGCCCGAGGCCATGTTCAGACTGAAGTCCCTGGTGAAGGAGAAGTTCACTGAGACACACGGCAGTCTGTCTGAGGGAGAGCTGCAGAACCACGTCAAGCTGGTCAGCTTTAAGGAGAACGTCAGAAACGCACTCAAAACAGGTGAGGCGCGCGCACACACACACACACACACACACACACACACACACACACACACACACACACACACACACACACACACACTAGTTGCATGTCCCACATGGTGACTGGTTAACCTGTCTTGTGTGTATGTTCTGTCTCCATCAGTGAACCCTGAGGCAGCAGAGAATATGGAGGAGGAGATGGATGAGGACGTTGCTGTGACGCAGAGTGAGGTTAACTTCACCTGTCCCCTGACTCAGGTTGGTCTCTCCTCCTGTCAGTATCTAACCTGTCCCCTCAGGTTGGTCTCTCTCCTCCTGTCAGTATCTAACCTGTCCCCTCAGGTTGGTCTCTCTCCTCCTGTCAGTATCTAACCTGTCCCCTGACTCAGGTTGGTCTCTCTCCTCCTGTCAGTATCTAACCTGTCCCCTCAGGTTGGTCTCTCTCCTCCTGTCAGTATCTAACCTGTCCCCTGGTCTCAGGTTGGTCTCTCTCTCCTCCTGTCAGTATCTAACCTGTCCCCTCAGGTTGGTCTCTCTCCTCCTGTCAGTATCTAACCTGTCCCCTCAGGTTGGTCTCTCTCCTCCTGTCAGTATCTAACCTGTCCCCTCAGGTTGGTCTCTCTCCTCCTGTCAGTATCTAACCTGTCCCTCAGGTTGGTCTCTCTCCTGTCAGTATCTAACCTGTCCCTGACTCAGGATGGTCTCTACTCTCCTGTCAGTATCTAACCTGTCCCTCAGGTTGGTCTCTCTCCTCCTGTCAGTATCTAACCTGTCCCTGACTCAGGTTGGTCTCTACTCCTCCTGTCAGTATCTAACCTGTCCCCAGGTTGGTCTCTCTCCTCCTGTCAGTATCTAACCTGTCCCCTCAGGTTGGTCTCTCCCTCCTGTCAGTATCTAACCTGTCCCCTCAGGTTGGTCTCTCTCTCCCTGTCAGTATCTCAACCTGTCCCCTGACTCAGGTTGGTCTCTACTCCTCCTGTCAGTATCTAACCTGTCCCCTCAGGTTGGTCTCTACTCCTCCTGTCAGTATCTAACCTGTCCCCTGACTCAGGTTGGTCTCTCTCCTCCTGTCAGTATCTAACCTGTCCCCCAGGTTGGTCTCTCTCCTCCTGTCAGTATCTAACCTCCCCTGACTCAGTTGGTCTCATCTAACCTGTCCCCTGACTCAGGTTGGTCTCTCTCCTCCTGTCAGTATCTAACCTGTCCCCTCAGGTTGGTCTCTACTCCTCCTGTCAGTATCTAACCTGTCCCCTGACTCAGGTTGGTCTCTACTCCTCCTGTCAGTATCTAACCTGTCCCCTCAGGTTGGTCTCTACTCCTCCTGTCAGTATCTAACCTGTCCCCTGACTCAGGTTGGTCTCTCTCCTCCTGTCAGTATCTAACCTGTCCCCTCAGGTTGGTCTCTACTCCTCCTGTCAGTATCTAACCTGTCCCCTCAGGTTGGTCTCTCTCCTCCTGTCAGTATCTAACCTGTCCCCTGACTCAGGTTGGTCTCTACTCCCTCCTGTCAGTATCTAACCTGTCCCCTCAGGTTGGTCTCCTCCTCTGTCAGTATCTAACCTGTCCCCTCAGGTTGGTCTCTAGTATCCTCCTGTCAGTATCTAACCTGTTCCCCTGACTCAGGTTGGTCTCTACTCCTCCTGTCAGTATCTAACCTGTTCCCTGACTCAGGTTGGTCTCTACTCCTCCTGTCAGTATCTAACCTGTTCCCTGACTCAGGTTGGTCTCTACTCCTCCTGTCAGTATCTGGCTACCTGTTCCCTGACTCAGGTTGGTCTCTCCTGTCAGTATCTCCTGTCCCCTGACTCGGTGGTCAGTATCTAACCTGTCCCCTGACTCAGGTTGGTCTCTACTCCTCCTGTCAGTATCTAACCTGTCCCCTGACTCAGGTTGGTCTCTACTCCTGTCAGTATCTAACCTGTCCCCTCAGGTTGGTCTCTCCTCCTCCTGTCAGTATCTAACCTGTCCCATCACTCAGGTTGGTCTCTCTCCTCCTGTCAGTATCTAACCTGTCCCCTCAGGTTGGTCTCTCCTCCTCCTGTCAGTATCTAACCTGTCCCCTCAGGTTGGTCTCTACTCCTCCTGTCAGTGTCTAACCTGTCCCCTGACTCAGGTTGGTCTCTACTACTCCTGTCAGTATCTAACCTGTCCCCTCAGGTTGGTCTCTACTCCTCCTGTCAGTGTCTAACCTAATCCCCTCAGGTTGGTCTCTCTCCTCCGGGCAGTATCTAACCTGTCCCCTCAGGTTGGTATCTACTCCTCCTGTCAGTATCTAACCTGTCCCCTCAGGTTGGTCTCTCTCCTCCTGTCAGTATCTAACCTGTCCCCTCAGGTTGGTATCAGTATCTAACCTCCCTGACTCAGGTTGGTATCAGTATCTAACCTGTCCCATCACTCAGGTTGGTCTCTCTCCTCCTGTCAGTATCTAACCTGTCCCCTCAGGTTGGTCTCTCTCCCCTGTCAGTATCTAACCTGTCCCCCACTCAGGTTGGTCTCTCCTCCTGTCAGTATCTAACCTGTCCCCTGACTCAGGCTGGTCTCTCCTCCTGTCAGTCTAACCTGTCCCCTGACTCAGGTTGGTCTCTCCTCCTGTCAGTATCTAACCTGTCCCCTGACAGGCTGGTCTCTCCTCCTCAGTATCTAACCTGTCCCCCTGACTCAGGCTTGGTCTCTACCCTCCTGTCAGTATCTAACCTGTCCCCTCAGGTTGGTCTCTACTCCTCCTGTCAGTATCTAACCTGTCCCCCTCAGGTTGGTCTCTACTCCTCCTGTCAGTATCTAACCTGTCCCTCACTCAGGTTGGTCTCTACTCCTCCTGTCAGTATTCCAACCTGTCCCCACTCAGGTTGGTCTCTACTCCTCCTGTCAGTATCTAACCTGTCCCCTCAGGTTGGTCTCTACCTCCTGTCAGTATCTAACCTGTCCCCTCAGGTTGGTCTCTCTCCTCCTGTCAGTATCTAACCTGTCCCCTGACTCAGGTTGGTCTCTACTCCTCCTGTCAGTATCTAACCTGTCCCCTCACTCAGGTTGGTCTCTACTCCTCCTGTCAGTATCTAACCTGTCCCCTGACTCAGGTTGGTCTCTCTCCTCCTGTCAGTATCTAACCTGTCCCCTGACTCAGGTTGGTCTCCTGTCAGTATCTAACCTGTCCCTGACTGGTTGGTCTCTCCCTCCTGTCAGTATCTAACCTGTCCCCTGACTCAGGTTGGTCTCTCTCCTCCTGTCAGTATCTAACCTGTCCCTCTCAGGTTGGTATCTCCCTCCTGTCAGTATCTAACCTGTCCCCTCAGGTTGGTCTCTACTCCTCCTGTCAGTATCTAACCTGTCCCCTCAGGTTGGTCTCTCTCCTCCTGTCAGTATCTAACCTGTCCCCTGACTCAGGTTGGTCTCTCTCCTCCTGGCAGTATCTAACCTGTCCCCTCAGGTTGGTCTCTCTCCTCCTGTCAGTATCTCACCTGTCCCCTGACTCAGGTTGGTCTCTCTCCTCCTGTCAGTATCTAACCTGTCCCCTGACTCAGGTTGGTCTCAGTATCTAACCTGTCCCCTCAGGTTGGTCTCTCCTCCTGTCAGTATCTAACCTGTCCCCTGACTCAGGTTGGTCTCTACTCCTCCTGTCAGTATCTAACCTGTCCCCTCACCAGGCTGGTCTCTCCTCTGTCAGTATCTAACCTGTCCCCTCTCTCCTCCTGTCAGTATCTAACCTGTCCCCCTGACTCAGGTTGGTCTCTCCTCCTGTCAGTATCTAACCTGTCCCATCACCAGGTTGGTCTCTCTCCTCCTGTCAGTATCTCACCTGTCCCCTGACTCAGGTTGGTCTCTCTCCTCCTGTCAGTATCTAACCTGGTCTCTCTCCTCCTGGTATCTAACCTCCCATCAGGTCTCTCTCCTGTCAGTATCTAACCTGTCCCCTGACTCAGGTTGGTCTCTCCCTCCTGTCAGTATCTCACCTGTCCCCTGACAGGTTGGTCTCTCTCCTCCTGTCTGTATCTAACCTGTCCCCTGACTCAGGTTGGTCTCTACTCCTCCTGTCAGTATCTAACCTGTCCCCTGACTCAGGTTGGTCTCTATCTCCTCCTGTCAGTATCTAACCTGTCCCTGACTCAGGTTGGTCTCTCTCCTCCTGTCAGTATCTAACCTGTCCCCTGACTCAGGTTGGTCTCTACTAACCTGACTCTGTCAGTATCTAACCTGTCCCCTCAGGTTGGTCTCTCCCTCCTGTCAGTATCTAACCTGTCCCCTGACAGGTTGGTCTCTACTCCTCCTGTCAGTATCTAACCTGTCCCCTCAGGTTGGTCTCTACTCCTCCTGTCAGTATCTAACCTGTCCCCTCCAGGTTGGTCTCTACTCCTCCTGTCAGTATCTAACCTGTCCCCTTACTCAGGTTGGTCTCTACTCCTCCTGTCAGTATCTAACCTGTCCCCTCAGGCTGGTCTCTACTCCTCCTGTCAGTTGGTCCCCTTACTCAGGCTGGTCTCCTCCTGTCAGTATCTAACCTGTCCCCTTCAGGTTGGTCTCTACTGTCAGTATCTAACCTGTCCCCTGACTCAGGTTGGTCTCTACCTCCTGTCAGTATAAACCTGCCTGTCTCTACCCTGGTATCTAACCTCTCCTCCTGTCCCCCCCTGACTCAGGTTGGTCTGTGTGGCCTCCTGTCAGTATCTAACCTGTCCCCCTCAGGTGGTCTCTACCTGTCCCCTCACCTCCTGTCAGTATCTAACCTGTCCCTCAGGTTGGTCTCTACTCCTCCTGTCAGTATCTAACCTGTCCCTCAGGTTGGTCTCTACTCCTCCTGTCAGTATCTAACCCAGGGGTGTCAAACATACGGGAACCGCCCCCATTCGATCAGGCCCGCAGGATAATTTGAAAGTGGAAAAATGCAAAAAGACATGGAATTAATATTTTTAATTCGCTGCAATTCATGGATTATCCGCTAAGGGGCGCACTCTTTCCATCAGAGTAGAAGATAAGCCGCATCACTGAGACAGACTGAAAACAGCAGACGGTATCAATGCGCCATCTGCTGCTTGTTACGACGTTGTTAATATCATTAGCCAAAATGTCGTTATCCAAACGGAGAAAAGTAGATAAGAGTGTAGAATTTTCAAAGAAAAAATGGACCACGTCCTATTTATTTTACAGAGATGCACGGAAAACCTTTGTGCTTGGTGTGTTTGCAAAAAGTTTCGGTATTGAAGGAATATAATATTCGACGCCACTACGAGACTCATCACAGCGAAAAATATGACGGCTTGCAAGGACAACTGAGAAGAGATAAGATTAACGAATTGCTGGCGGGTCTGAGGAAACAGCAGTCAACCTGCTTTCATCCAGAGCCGAGAAGTCAGTGAAGCAGCGATGCCAGCTACCTAATTGCTAGCGAAATAGCTACCGAAGCCGCTATTCCGACAGTGACTTTGTTAAACGATGCAATGAAGGCGGCTGAACTTGTATGTCCTGAGAAGCGACGTATTATTAGCCTGACGAGGAATACTGGCAGATTTGAAGGGCAAATTTGCCTCAAACGAGGTCTGACAGATGATGTCAGCGACAAGCTCTACTACCAGGGAATACTCGGCAGATTTGAAGGAGCAAATTTGCCTACAGATTTTTATCCTGCTACCAGGGTACCCCAAATTAACAGCCCTGGCTGCTAAAATGTTGTGCATGTTTGGGACAACCTACCTTTGTGAACAAATTTTCTCAGTGATGAATATCAATAAAACAAAAATGCGTTCAAGGCTCACAAACAAGCACTTAAATGACATTCTGAAAGTGACAGCTAGTCAGGACATGACACCTGGTGTTGATGCACTGTACAGGCCAAAAGATGCCAAGTTTCAGGTACAAATACAAGTCCAGACTAGACTAACACACCTTTAAAATGCTGCCTTAGATACTGTTTGCATTGAAAGAATACAGCTCTGTGAAGATGAATCCTTACTGTGGTGATTTAAAAATGTGCACTTTAATGTTAGTCAGCAGCTTCAAAACAAAAGTTGTGTGATGGAATTCTACTGTTCATACAACTCCATACATTTTCAGTATGTATTGTATGTGTATGTATGTTTCATGTATGAAGTTTACAGATTTACAGGACAGGCGAACACTTTCTTCATTACACATTTAAAAATCACTCTCCTTAGTTTGTAAGGTGTACGCAGGGATTACATTTAGATTTATATGCGTATGTGTAAGTGGTTTAAAAATTCCTTTCTTTAAAAGTCTCATTTAATCTTAAAGTGCATTACTATATTTTTCAGTACCAATTAAAGTTTTGTGCCTTTGTACAATCAGTGGGATCAGTTGCAATGCATATTTGTGAATGATAAAAAGTAAAATTGCACATTTGTCTAAGGAAATATGAGGTGTTTCATGAAATGTTTTGTAAAAGGATAGTTCATTAAGGATGTGATTCCTCATTAAATTTCAATATTTTCCTAATGTTCTGCTTCTTTACACCAAAACAAAGGAAAAGACATGATATTTTGGTTATTTATAGCAGAGTATGGTATAATTTTAATGGTCCGCCCACTTGACATCTCCCTAGGCCGTATGTGGCACACTTGTGCAAATGAGTTTGACACCCCCTGATCTAACCTGTCCCCTCAGGTTGGTCTCTCCTCCTGATGGTATGTCTTTCCCCACTGTAAACTAATCTGCCCGGCAACAGGACAATAAAGCCTTACAGTCTGGTTGTGTCCATGTTGTGTGTGGCCCTGCAGGTGGAGATGGTGAACCCAATGAAGAACAAGAAGTGTAACCACCACTACGACCGGGACGCCATTATGGGGATGATCAAGGCCAGGCAAAACCAGAAGAAGAAGTTACGGTGAGACGTGACGCTCCTATTGGCTGGTTTAGTCGATTCATTTACACTCTGTTGTCTTGAGTCTGCCTGTTACTGTTAGATCTTGTCTTATCAGGATGATGTCGTCTCTGTCCTACCCTGTTGCTATAGCACCTTGTCAATCAGGATGTGATGTCGTCTCTCTGTCCTACCCCTGCTGTTATAGCACCATGTCAATCAGGATGTGATGTCGTCTCTGTCCTACCCTGCTGTTATAGCACCTTGTCAATCAGGATGTGATGTCGTCTTCTCTGTCCTACCCTGCTGTTATAGCACCTTGTCAATCAGGATGTGATGTCGCTTCTCTGTCCTACCCTGCTGTTATAGCACCTTGTCAATCAGGATGTGATGTCGTCTCTCTGTCCTACCCTGCTGTTATTAGCACCTTGTCAATCAGGATGTGATGTCGCTCTCTGTCCTACCCCTGCTGTTATAGCACCTTGTCAATCAGATGTGATGTCGTCTCTCTGTCCTACCCTGCTGTTATAGCACCTTGTCAATCAGGATGTGATGTCGTCTCTCTGTCCTACCCTGCTGTTATAGCACCTTGTCAATCAGGATGTGATGTCGCTCTCTGTCCTACCCTGCTGTTATAGCACCTTGTCAATCAGGATGTGATGTCGTCTCTCTGTCCTACCCTGCTGTTATAGCACCTTGTCAATCAGGATGTGATGTGTCTCTCTGTCCTACCCTGCTGTTATAGCACCTTGTCAATCAGGATGTGATGTCGTCTCTCTGTCCTACCCTGCTGTTATAGCACCTTGTCAATCAGGATGTGATGTCGTCTCTCTGTCCTACCCTGTTGCTATAGCACCTTGTCAATCAGGATGTGATGTCCGTCTCTCTGTCCTACCCTGCTGTTATAGCACCTTGTCAATCAGGATGTGATGTCGTCTCTCTGTCCTACCCTGCTGTTATAGCACCTTGTCAATCAGGATGTGATGTCGTCTCTCTGTCCTACCCTGCTGTTATAGCACCTTGTCAATCAGGATGTGATGTCGTCTCTCTGTCCTACCCCTGCTGTTATAGCACCTTGTCAATCAGGATGTGATGTCGTCTCTCTGTCCTACCCTGCTGTTATAGCACCTTGTCAATCAGGATGTGATGTCGTCTCTCTGTCCTACCCTGCTGTTATAGCACCTTGTCAATCAGGATGTGATGTCGTCTCTCTGTCCTACCCTGTTGCTATAGCACCTTGTCAATCAGGATGTGATGTCGTATCTCTGTCCTACCCTGCTGTTATAGCACCTTGTCAATCAGGATGTGATGTCGTCTCTCTGTCCTACCCTGTTGCTATAGCACCTTGTCAATCAGGATGTGATGTCGTCTCTCTGTCCTACCCTGCTGTTATAGCACCTTGTCAATCAGGATGTGATGTCGTCTCTCTGTCCTACCCTGCTGTTATAGCACCTTGTCAATCAGGATGTGATGTCGTCTCTCTGTCCTACCCTGCTGTTATAGCACCTTGTCAATCAGGATGTGATGTCGTCTCTCTGTCCTACCCTGCTGTTATAGCACCTTGTCAATCAGGATGTGATGTCGTCTCTCTGTCCTACCCTGCTGTTTTCTCACCTTGTCAATCAGGATGTGATGTCGTCTCTCTGTCCTACCCTGCTGTTATAGCACCTTGTCAATCAGGATGTGATGTCGTCTCTCTGTCCTACCCTGCTGTTTTCTCACCTTGTCAATCAGGATGTGATGTCGTCTCTCTGTCCTACCCTGCTGTTATAGCACCTTGTCAATCAGGATGTGATGTCGTCTCTCTGTCCTACCCTGCTGTTATAGCACCTTGTCAATCAGGATGTGATGTCGTCTCTCTGTCCTACCCTGCTGTTTTCTCACCTTGTTTTCCACTTAAACAACTGTTGCAGTTAAAACATTAGATTCATTAGCATATTCCTTTTCTCCGTCCCACAGCTGTCCGGTGGTTGGCTGTGGCAACACGGACGTGAAGCAGGGAGACCTGATCCTAGATCAGATTATGAAGAGACAGATCCAGAAGAGGTAGACTACCCAGGCACTATTCTGGGGTACGCCAACTCATCAAGCCTGACAATAATAATTAGACTTTTATTTAATTGAGGAAAAAACATTACTTTTTGTTGTGACCAAATGTTATCTTGCTGCTGTGTCTGATCGTATTTGTTCATCACAGAATTGCACTATTCTGAAGTTTTATATAACAAAACCTCTCTTTATTTATACATAAGGGATTCATATTTTTTAGTCAGTTCAATAAAGGTTTATTGGGGGGGGGGTTAGTGATTACAGCATTGGGCCAGTAACTGAAAGGTTGCTAGATCGAAACCCTAAGCTGACAAGGTAAAAGAAAATCTGTCATTCTGCCCCTGAATAAGGCAGTTAACCCACTTTTTTCCCTGGTAGGTCGTATTTGTAAATAATAATTTGTTCTTAACTGACTTGCCTAGTTAAATAAAAAAAACATTTTAAAAATATCTATGCCTTTGGTGTTGAGAACCTGCAGTTACTGTAATAGGCCACAGGGGGGCAGTGTCGTCCCTGGAATACACCACAAAGGGATCAGGAGAGGTGACTCAGGTCATGAAGAGAGAAGCTGGATAATCAGCCTACTTATTCTGAGAGAGTTGGGCTGAATGAATCAGAGAATGTGGGTTTCCTAAATACTTACAAACCACAGAAATATCATGTCTGTAACATACAAAGTGAAAAGATTATTGAATAAATGATGTGGAAATTATCAAATATCTATTTTCAGTTCCATCCTAAAAGTAGACTATTTCATTGTGAGAAATCTGTGAATCAATTCAGTTGAGTGATTAAATCTGTCTCCCCTCCTGCCTCTCCCCTCCTGCCTCTCTTCTCCTGCCTCTCCTCTCCTGCCTTCTCCCCCCCTGCCTCTCCCTCTACTGCCTCTCCTCCTGCCTCTCTACTGCCTCTCCCTCTACTGCCTCTCTTCTCCTGCCTCTCCCCCCTGCCTCTCCTCTCCTGCCTCTCCTCCCCCCTGCCTCCCCCTGCCTCCCCCCTGCCTCTCCCTCTACTACCTCTCCTGCCTCTTCTCTCCTGCCTCTCCCCTGCCTCTCCCTCTACTGCCTCTTCTCTCCTGCCTCCCTCTACTGCCTCTCCTGCCTCTCCTCTCCTGCCTCTCCTCTCCTGCCTCCATGTAAACTGAAGACTCTTTAATTCACAGGACAGAAACAAACAGAGAGTGTGCTGAGATGGAACTAGGTGAAGCTAATCTTTTAATAATCTTACGTCATGTTTTTTAATAAGATTTCAGATGCAGCTTTGCTTATTGTTTCCCCCTACCTCATCTATGACTTCGTTCCAAATGGCACCCTATTCCCTGTGTAGTGCACTACTATTGACCAGGGCCCGTAGGGTGTTGTTTGGGACGTAGCCTCTTAAAGGGTAGGGCATGCCGTACTCACCATTTGCAGACAGAATTGAGAGCGGAGAGAAATGATTTACAGACAAAACGATACAACATTTATTTTGAGTCATTTATTCACATTAAATCGGGGTCAGTTTTGTCATTTAAAAAATCCACCTTTATCTGCTCGTTTTCAACCTAGTTTCATCACAGTTAATTTCACAGCAGTTTTTAGTTTGTGTTGGCAAACCAATGAACACTCACCATTAGTGCCAGCCTGTTCAATCTCTTAGGCCTGGGTCTGAATTATTATACTCCATACTCCCCACTCTGTTTGTCCCAAATGGCACCCCATTCCCTTTAACTGCTTTGGAATGATTGGGGAACAAATAGCCACCTTGGAGGTGACTTTTTAAAACTATTTGAATACAGATTTCAGGAAGTGGCTACTTATTAAAACTATTTGAATATAGATTTCAGGAAGTGTGACTACTTATTAAAACTATTTGAATATAGATTTCAGGAAGTGGCTACTTATTAAAACTATTTGAATATAGATTTCAGGAAGTGGCTACTTATTAAAACTATTTGAATATAGATTTCAGGAAGTGGCTACTTATTAAAACTATTTGAATATAGATTTCAGGAAGTGGCTACTTATTAAAACTATTTGAATATAGATTTCAGGAAGTGGCTACTTATTAAAACTATTTGAATATAGATTTCAGGAAGTGGCTACTTATTAAAACTATTTGAATATAGATTTCAGGAAGTGGCTACTTATTAAAACTATTTGAATATAGATTTCAGGAAGTGACTACTTATTAAAACTATTTGAATATAGATTTCAGGAAGTGTGACTACTTATTAAAACTATTTGAATACAGATTTCAGGAAGTGTGACTACTTATTAAAACTATTTGAATACAGATTTCAGGAAGTGTGACTACTTATTAAAACTATTTGAATACAGATTTCAGGAAGTGTGACTACTTATTAAAACTATTTGAATACAGATTTCAGGAAGTGTGACTACTTATTAAAACCATATGAATACAGATTTCAGGAAGTGTGACTACTTATTAAAACTATTTGAATATAGATTTCAGGAAGTGTGACTACTTTTTAAAACTATTTGAATACAGATTTCAGGAAGTGTGACTACTTTTAAAACTATTTGAATACAGATTTCAGGAAGTGTGACTACTTATTAAAACTATTTGAATATAGATTTCAGGAAGTGTGACTACTTATTAAAACTATTTGAATATAGATTTCAGGAAGTGACTACTTATTAAAACTATTTGAATATAGATTTCAGGAAGTGTGACTACTTATTAAAACTATTTGAATATAGATTTCAGGAAGTGTGACTACTTTTTAAAACTATTTGAATATAGATTTCAGGAAGTGTGACTACTTATTAAAACTATTTGAATATAGATTTCAGGAAGTGTGACTACTTTTTTAAAACTATTTGAATATAGATTTCAGGAAGTGTGACTACTTTTAAAACTATTTGAATATAGATTTCAGGAAGTGTGACTGCTTATTAAAACTATTTGAATACAGATTTCAGGAAGTGTGACTACTTATTAAAACTATGGGGAAGTTGAGGGATAGTTTCGTGAGCCAATGCTAACTAGCATTAGCGCAATGGCTGGGAGTGTATGGGTATTAGCAGATAGATACCCCATAGACTTCTAGCCGTTGCGCTAACGCCAGTTAGCAACATCCTTCAAACTGCACGCAGACATAAAAATTGTGTCCACGAGTTCATCTGATTCTGGGGAGGTCGATTAAAGGACCTCATTGCCCCAAAATCCCCAAGTATCCCTTCAAAAGGGACAGTTTATTAGGAACACGAACAAACCTGCTTATCCACCTTCCTTGGCTGTAGTTGATTCAAGACGACAGTTTTTGGGATGTTTAGTTTCCTTTCGAACACTTAATAGTCATATTTGGTTACTGTTCACGATAACACTTAATAACACAAACTGTTCTGGTGCCTGTGTAATACAACTGTAATGATTTTTTTTTTAGAGCAGCATATTGTTACCTAATATTTTGGGTAATTGCATTTTAATTGCATTTTAATTGCATTGCGATGAGCTGAGTTTTTTTTTGTTCTTCCAACTACTGTACAGAAGGAACAGTGATGGTTCCTTATTCCACGTTATGTAATGACTCCATTATGATGTCATAAAGACATTTCCAACTACTGTACAGAAGGAACAGTGATGGTTCCTTATTCCACATTATGTAATGACTCCATTATGATGTCATAAAGACATTTCCAACGTTCTGTGTCCTCTTAACAACAATGACGCTGTTGTCATAATCACAAAGTTACCCACTTGTATAAGAACCGGATGTCGTGTTTTTATAGCTCACTCATTGTAAATGTATATATATTTGTTAGACCACTTTGGCAGTTTAAAAATGACTGTTGATTCTATATCCCTTGTGTGTTTAATTATAGGCTTTATGGTATATTAATATCTGAGAGTGCGCAAGTGTGTGAAAATAATCATATATTTAGACTAATTCAAACTAACTGTTGTCGTTTTTTTGGTTCTTCCATCAAATATTTGGCAGCTATCAAATATGTTGTATTTACATTTGTTCAAATAACTTCTATATGCTGTTTATATTGTATTTATTTATTTTAATCCCAGGCCCCTGTCCCCCGCAGGAGGCCTTTTGGTAGTCCGTCATTGTAAATAAGAATTTGTTTTTAACTGACTTGCCTAGTTAAATAAAGGATAAATAAAATAAAATATATATTCAAATACATTCAAATATTGTTTGGTTTCCTAAAGGTATTCCAAATAAGTTCAAATTGTTTTTCTGAGACCTGTATATGAATATAAAAATAAAATAAATAGTTGCATTTTAGTTTTAAACTATATTTGACTACCTTGAGTATTTGAAAAGTTGTTGCAACTGTTTCCCGCCCGATCTGGTGTACTACTTTGACTCGCGCCCTATGAGCCCTGGTCAAATGAATACGCCTGTAGGGAATAGGTGCAATTTGGGACGTAAAAACTACCCAGGCTAAAAAAGCATGCAATGGAAAGTAGATACAGTATCTGGAACAGAACAGGTCCTGGAATCAGGTTAAAAACCTGTTTGTTTTTTTAAAGACAACAATAACTCCCTGCTCGGAGTAGGTTTTAGGATGTTATTCAGACACTGCCCAGACAAAATCATCTCATAATAACAGTTTACCTCGGCTGGTAATCACGACAGTTTGACGTACCGCAAAGGAAATATAGCGATGACGTTCGTTGACATTGTTGAAAGTTATGGGGAATAACCCATCGCTTTCAGAGTGAATGTGGGACTGCACATGCAATGGTACAACCTTTCACATAATTTTCGCTTGACACGATCGCTTTACAACACTCTTAATTATTTTAATTTTAATCTTGATTATTTTTGACTAATATGTTGCCATTTCTTTTAACCAATACTGATGGTTGTTATAAAAAGCCTTACAGGTTGTTGTGATGTCTTGGATAACTGTCTTCATCATGTTCATAGTTGTATTATTATTTGTATGCAGTGCGCAGTTAACCGGAGGACTCATTTGAAGCGTCGTAATTTTGACCCCCTTCAGGCGGAATCATCAACTAGACTCAGCCGCGGGCCGATTCTTTTTCTCCAGCGGATTGGTAGGAGGGCAGGAACATAATTACGAATCATTTGTGGACTGCAAATTGACCGCAAGAAGCACACACAGAAAGAATGTTAGACTAAAAACATAAATATTTCAAACCCTTGCGCGTACATTTTGTATTCATCACTTGTCTCTCTATTCTGTGTGAGAATACAGATTTCTTAAATTAAAATGACTTGGAGCTGATTTCTGCTGTTTTTACAGACTTATGTCCAACTAATATATATTATATCAGTTTTTAATTTGTTTAAAAAAGTTTGAAATATCCAATAAATGTAATTCCACTTCATGATTGTGTCCCACTTGTTGATTCTTCAAAAAAAATACAGTTTTATATCTTTATGTTTGAAGCCTGAAATGTGGCAAAAGGTCGCAAAGTTCAAAGGGGGCCGAATACTTTCGCAAGGCACTGTGTATATATATATATATATATATGTATGCGGTTTTACTTGGCCCCCAAGCTTAAAACAAATAAATTAATATATGTATATTAGTCCTAAACTTAGGGGGCCAAGTAAAACCACTTTGGTCTGCTGGCCGCAGGTTGGGGAACCTTGCCCAAGGTGTGATTTAATTCAAATAGACATTCCCAACGAAGACATAGTTTTGACCAAGGTGTGATTTCATTCAAATAGACATTCCCCCACGAAGACATAGTTTTGACCAAGGTGTGATTTCATTCAAATAGACATTCCCAACGAAGACATAGTTTTGACCAAGGTGTGATTTCATTCAAATAGACATTCCCAACGAAGACATAGTTTTGACCAAGGTGTGATTTCATTCAAATAGACATTCCCAACGAAGACATAGTTTTGACCAAGGTGTGATTTCATTCAAATAGACATTCCCAACGAAGACATGGTTTTGACCAAGGTGTGATTTCATTCAAATAGACATTCCCAACGAAGACATAGTTTTGACCAAGGTGTGATTTCATTCAAATAGACATTCCCAACGAAGACATAGTTTTGACCAAGGTGTGATTTCATTCAAATAGACATTCCCAACGAAGACATAGTTTTGACCAAGGTGTGATTTCATTCAAATAGACATTCCCAACGAAGACATAGTTTTGACCAAGGTGTGATTTCATTCAAATAGACATTCCCAACGAAGACATAGTTTTGACCAAGGTGTGATTTCATTCAAATAGACATTCCCAACGAAGACATAGTTTTGCCCAAGGTGTGATTTCATTCAAATAGACATTCCCAACGAAGACATGGTTTTGACCAAGGTGTGATTTCATTCAAATAGACATTCCCAACGAAGACATGGTTTTGACCAAGGTGTGATTTCATTCAAATAGACATTCCCAACGAAGACATAGTTTTGACCAAGGTGTGATTTCATTCAAATAGACATTCCCAACGAAGACATAGTTTTGACCAAGGTGTGATTTCATTCAAATAGACATTCCCAACGAAGACATGGTTTTGACCAAGGTGTGATTTCATTCAAATAGACATTCCCAACGAAGACATGGTTTTGACCAAGGTGTGATTTCATTCAAATAGACATTCCCAACGAAGACATAGTTTTGACCAAGGTGTGATTTCATTCAAATAGACATTCCCAACGAAGACATAGTTTTGACCAAGGTGTGATTTCATTCAAATAGACATTCCCAACGAAGACATAGTTTTGACCAAGGTGTGATTTCATTCAAATAGACATTCCCAACGAAGACATAGTTTTGACCAAGGTGTGATTTCATTCAAATAGACATTCCCAACGAAGACATAGTTTTGACCAAGGTGTGATTTCATTCAAATAGACATTCCCAACGAAGACATAGTTTTGACCAAGGTGTGATTCCATTCAAATAGACATTCCCAACGAAGACATAGTTTTGACCAAGGTGTGATTTCATTCAAATAGACATTCCCAACGAAGACATAGTTTTGACCAAGGTGTGATTTCATTCAAATAGACATTCCCAACGAAGACATAGTTTTGACCAAGGTGTGATTTCATTCAAATAGACATTCCCAACGAAGACATAGTTTTGACCAAGGTGATGTTGACGCTCCAAATAACATGAGGCAGGTAATTAAACAATAGAAAGAAAAAACACTTTATTTATTTAAGTATTTCGGCATAAATTGCGAAATAGACCTTGTGGAATCATTGTCAAAAGAGATACTGTTATACGTAGATCTAGATACTGTTATACGTAGATATAGATACTGTTACATGTAGATCTAGATACTGTTACATGTAGATGTAGATACTGTTACATGTAGATCTAGATACTGTTGCATGTAGATCTAGATACTGTTACATGTAGATCTAGATACTGTTACACGTAGATCTAGATACTGTTACCCGTAGATCTAGATACTGTTACCCGTAGATCTAGATACTGTTACACGTAGAACTAGATACTGTTACACGTAGATCTAGATACTGTTACACGTAGATCTAGATACTGTTACATGTAGATCTAGATACTGTTACATGTAGATCTAGATACTGTTGCATGTAGATATAGATACTGTTACCCGTAGATCTAGATACTGTTGCATGTAGATCTAGATACTGTTACATGTAGATATAGATACTGTTACCCGTAGATCTAGATACTGTTACATGTAGATCTAGATACTGTTACATGTAGATCTAGATACTGTTATACGTAGATCTAGATACTGTTATACGTAGATCTAGATACTGTTACATGTACATATAGATACTGTTACCCGTAGATCTAGATACTGTTGCATGTAGATCTAGATACTGTTACATGTAGATATAGATACTGTTACCCGTAGATCTAGATACTGTTACATGTAGATCTAGATACTGTTACATGTAGATCTAGATACTGTTATACGTAGATCTAGATACTGTTACATGTAGATCTAGATACTGTTACATGTAGATCTAGATACTGTTACACGTAGATCTAGATACTGTTATACGTAGATCTAGATACTGTTACACGTAGATCTAGATACTGTTACCCGTAGATCTAGATACTGTTACACGTAGATCTAGATACTGTTACACGTAGATCTAGATACTGTTACACGTAGATCTAGATACTGTTACACGTAGATCTAGATACTGTTACACGTAGATCTAGATACTGTTACACGTAGATCTAGATACTGTTACACGTAGATCTAGATACTGTTACCCGTAGATCTAGATACTGTTACACGTAGAACTAGATACTGTTACACGTAGATCTAGATACTGTTATACGTAGATCTAGATACTGTTATACGTAGATCTAGATACTGTTACACGTAGATCTAGATACTGTTATACGTAGATCTAGATACTGTTACATGTAGATCTAGATACTGTTATACGTAGATCTAGATACTGTTATACGTAGATCTAGATACTGTTACATGTAGATCTAGATACTGTTATACGTAGATCTAGATACTGTTATACGTAGATCTAGATACTGTTACATGTAGATCTAGATACTGTTATACGTAGATCTAGATACTGTTATACGTAGATCTAGATACTGTTACTCGTAGATCTAGATACTGTTACCCGTAGATCTAGATACTGTTACACGTAGATCTAGATACTGTTACACGTAGATCTAGATACTGTTACCCGTAGATCTAGATACTGTTACACGTAGAACTAGATACTGTTACACATAGATCTAGATACTGTTACCCGTAGATCTAGATACTGTTACCCGTAGATCTAGATACTGTTACCCGTAGATCTAGATACTGTTACACGTAGATCTAGATACTGTTACACGTAGATATAGATACTGTTACACGTAGATATAGATACTGTTACCCGTAGATCTAGATACTGTTACCCGTAGATCTAGATACTGTTACACGTAGATCTAGATACTGTTACACGTAGATCTAGATACTGTTACCCGTAGATCTAGATACTGTTACACGTAGATCTAGATACTGTTACACGTAGATCTAGATACTGTTACCCGTAGATCTAGATACTGTTACACGTAGATCTAGATACTGTTACCCGTAGATCTAGATACTGTTACCCGTAGATCTAGATACTGTTACACGTAGATATAGATACTGTTACTTGTAGATCTAGATCATATAGAAATATAAAAACATTCTCCAAAGCAGCGCCACTCTAAAGCAGCGGAACTCCAAAGCAGCGGAATTCCAAAGCAGCGGAACTCCAAAGCAGCGGAACTCCAAAGCAGCGGAACTCCAAAGCAGCGGAATTCCAAAGCAGCGGAACTCTAAAGCAGCGGAACTCTAAAGCAGCGGAACTCTAAAGCAGCGGAACTCCAAAGCAGCGGAACTCTAAAGCAGCGGAACTCCAAAGCAGCGGAACTCCAAAGCAGCGGAACTCTAAAGCAGCGGAACTCTAAAGCAGTGGAACTCTAAAGCAGTGGAACTCCAAAGCAGCGGAACTCCAAAGCAGCGGAACTCCAAAGCAGCGGAACTCCAAAGCAGCGGAACTCCAAAGCAGCGGAACTCCAAAGCAGCGGAACTCCAAAGCAGCGGAACTCCAAAGCAGCGGAATTCCAAAGCAGTGGAACTCCAAAGCAATGCTTCATGCATAGATTTTTTTTTAACCTAAGAGTAGGAGTAAAATATTTTCAGCACTTACCACCAATTTTCTACTCTGAGACGCTTTGTGGATATGGGCCCAGAGCATATCAGCATATCAGTAATACAATAGAGGACTGTAGAGACTGTTCCTGGAACAGAACACCTGTATCAATCCTACAATAAATCAAATCAAATCAAATTTATTTATATAGCCCTTCGTACATCAGCTGATATCTCAAAGTGCTGTACAGAAACCCAGCCTAAAACCCCAAACAGCAAACAATGCAGGTGTAAAAGCACGGTGGCTAGGAAAAACTCCCTAGAAAGGCCAAAACCTAGGAAGAAACCTAGAGAGGAACCGGGCTATGTGGGGTGGCCAGTCCTCTTCTGGCTGTGCCGGGTAGAGATTATAACAGAACATGACCAAGATGTTCAAATGTTCATAAATGACCAGCATGGTCGAATAATAATAAGGCAGAACAGTTGAAACTGGAGCAGCAGCAGTCAGGTGGAATGGGGACAGCAAGGAGCCATCATGTCAGGTAGTCCTGGGGCACTGTCCTAGGGCTCAGGTCCTCCGAGAGAGAGAAAGAAAGAGAGAATTAGAGAGAGCATATGTGGGGTGGCCAGTCCTCTTTTGGCTGTGCCGGGTGGAGATTATAACAGAACGTGGCCAAGATGTTCAAATGTTCATAAATGACCAGCATGGTTGAATAATAGTAAGGCAGAACAGTTGAAACTGGAGCAGGAGCATGGCCAGGTGGACTGGGGACAGCAAGGAGTCCTCATGTCAGGTAGTCCTGGGACATGGTCCTAGGGCCCAGGCCAGTTGAAACTGGAGCAGCAGCATGGCCAGGTGGACTGGGGACAGCAAGGAGTCATCATGTCAGGTAGTCCTGGGGCATGGTCCTAGGGCTCAGGTCCTCCGAGAGAGAGAAAGAAAGAGAGAAGGAGAGAATTAGAGAACGCACACTTAGATTCACACAGGACACCGAATAGGACAGGAGAAGTACTCCAGATATAACAAACTGACCCTAGCCCCCCGACACATAAACTACTGCAGCATAAATACTGGAGGCTGAGACAGGAGGGGTCAGGAGACACTGTGGCCCCATCCGAGGACACCCCCGGACAGGGCCAAACAGGAAGGATATATACAATATACAATAGAGAGGACAGGACTGTAGAGACTGTTCCTGGAACAGAACAGAACACCTGAGTCAATCCTACAATAGAGGAGACAGGACTGTAGAGACTGTTCCTGGAACAGAACAGAACACCTGAGTCAATCCTACAATAGAGAGGACAGGACTGTAGAGACTGTTCCTGGAACAGAACAGAACACCGGTATCCATCCTACAATAGAGAGGACAGGACTGTAGAGACTGTTCCTGGAACAGAACAGAACACCTGTATCAATCCTACAATAGAGGAGACAGGACTGTAGAGACTGTTCCTGGAACAGAACAGAACACCGGTATCAATCCTACAATAGAGGAGACAGGACTGTATAGACTGTTCCTGGAACAGAACACCGGTATCAATCACATTAGGATGGACATGAGCAGAAAATGAGTTTTCTGGGGACGTTTGTTGTCTACAATGAGAAAAGTATGTTTGATCTGAGCGCTCTCCTTTCATCCCTCTTGAACACAGTATCTCTCCTCATACAGAGACTGATGTTAGGCCACACAGACAGTGGAGGGGATAAACACACACACACACATACACACACACTCTCCTGGTATATCTCTGAAAGACAGTGTAGGAGTGTTTTATTGTGTCAGTGGGAGCCAATACCTGCCTTCCCTCCTCCATTTTCTTTCCCAACTCTCCTTATTTAACACCATAGGAATGTCCTCTAGATAGCAGCATGGACAGGAGGACGGCTGAGGGAGTCTTTTGTGACCTTGACTATCAGTAGCACCACTAGACCCCCTTAACTGTGTATAAACTGCTACAGCATCGGGAGGAGAGCCCTTCAACTGTCTCTCACCGTAGCTGGCTGGCAATAGTGACTACATTTTATGGGGAGAAACGAAGAAGGGGACAGACAGTACATTTTTAAGCAGCTAAAAATTATTAAAATAACCATTCAGAAAGTGCTGCAAAAAAAAGGGGGGGTTTCCCTGTTGCATCTTCTCTCTCTCTAAGTGGTTGTGTTCTGTTTCTGTGTGACTTCAGGACATCTCACCTACATCTTCTCTCTCTCTCTAAGTGGTTGTGTTCTGTTTCTGTGTGACTTCAGGACATCTCACCTACATCTTCTCTCTCTCTCTAAGTGGTTGTGTTCTGTTTCTGTGTGACTTCAGGACATCTCACCTACATCTTCTCTCTCTCTAAGTGGTTGTGTTTCTGTGTGACTTCAGGACATCTCACCTGCATCTTCTCTCTCTCTCTAAGTGGTTGTGTTTCTGTGTGACTTCAGGACATCTCACCTGCGTCTTCTCTCTCTACCTAAGTGGTTGTGTTTCTGTGTGACTTCAAGACATCTCACCTACGTTGTGACTGATAGCAGCAGGCGCTGCAGGAGGACAGCTGGGAGATTGTCTCGTCTCCAGCAGTTTTCTAAGTGGGGCCATTTAGATCCGTTTCCTGTGTACAGATGTAGCGTCGGGAGGAGAGACCTTCAGCTGTCTCAATGACTGGCTGTATGACCATATGTCAATGGAAATTCATCATACCACGTCTATCCTGTTTATATCCCATATCAACTTTATTTTAAAAAATATATATATATATAAATGTATTTAATCTTTATTTACCTAGGCAAGTCAGTTAAGAACAAATTATTATTCCATCTTCCTAAATGGTTGTTTGCTGTGTGAGTGAGTGATTTTAGAGTAGTGTTCTGAAATGTTTTTAACACTGAGTCAGAGTAGTGTTCTGAGATGTTTTTAACACTGAGTCAGAGTAGTGTTCTGAGATGTTTTTAACACGGAGTCAGAGTAGTGTTCTGAAATGTTTTTAACACTGAGTCAGAGTAGTGTTCTGAGATGTTTTTAACACTGAGTCAGAGTAGTGTTCTGAGATGTTTTTAACACTGAGTCAGAGTAGTGTTCTGAGATGTTTTTAACACTGAGTCAGAGTAGTGTTCTGAGATGTTTTTAACACTGAGTCAGAGTAGTGTTCTGAGATGTTTTTAACACTGAGTCAGAGTAGTGTTCTGAGATGTTTTTAACACTGAGTCAGAGTAGTGTTCTGAGATGTTTTTAACACGGAGTCAGAGTAGTGTTCTGAAATGTTTTTAACACTGAGTCAGAGTAGTGTTCTGAGATGTTTTTAACACTGAGTCAGAGTAGTGTTCTGAGATGTTTTTAACACTGAGTCAGAGTAGTGTTCTGAGATGTTTTTAACACTGAGTCAGAGTAGTGTTCTGAGATGTTTTTAACACTGAGTCAGAGTAGTGTTCTGAGATGTTTTTAACACTGAGTCAGAGTAGTGTTCTGAGATGTTTTTAACACTGAGTCAGAGTAGTGTTCTGAGATGTTTTTAACACTGAGTCAGAGTAGTGTTCTGAAATGTTTTTAACACTGAGTCAGAGTAGTGTTCTGAGATGTTTTTAACACTGAGTCAGAGTAGTGTTCTGAGATGTTTTTAACACTGAGTCAGAGTAGTGTTCTGAAATGTTTTTAACACTGAGTCAGAGTAGTGTTCTGAGATGTTTTTAACACTGAGTCAGAGTAGTGTTCTGAGATGTTTTTAACACTGAGTCAGAGTAGTGTTCTGAGATGTTTTTAACACTGAGTCAGAGTAGCGTTTTGAGATCTACATTTAGAGATGCCCCCCCCCCAAGAATTCCAACATTGTGTGAGGAACCCAGTTTACCAAACGCCAGATCTGTAATGCCTACAGGAGAATAGTGCCTCTTTCCAACACACAGGAAGATGCAAGGTTTTAGCATGACATTATCAGGTCAGGTGTCTTCTCCTTTAAGTTAGGTTTCAGACACTTCCATAAACTGAAATAGCAGTTGTTTTTCACGATCCCTTAACTCTTTCTTGGCAGGCGACCAGCAGAGGGTTGATGGTTGGTTGGGTTGTTAGCTAGCAGTTCTTTCCCAGGTAGCAGTGGGTTTATAGTTGGTTGGGTTGTTAGCTAGCAGTTCTTTCCCAGGTAGCTGTGGGTTTATAGTTGGGTGGGTTGTTAGCGAGCAGTTCTTTCCCAGGTAGCAGTGGGTTTATAGTTGGTTGGGTTAATAGCTAGCAGTTCTTTCCTGGTAACAGTGGGTTTATAGTTAGTTCAAATCAAATCAAATTTTATTTGTCACATACACATGGTTAGCAGATGTTAATGCGAGTGTAGCGAAATGCTTGTGCTTCTAGTTCCGACAATGCAGTGATAACCAACAAGTAATCTAACTAACAATTCCAAAACTACTATCTTATACACAGTGTAAGGGGATAAAGAATATGTACATAAGGATATATGAATGAGTGATGGTACAGAGCCGCATACAGTAGATGGTATCGAGTACAGTATATACATATGAGATGAGTATGGAGACAAAGTAAACAAAGTGGCATAGTTAAAGTGGCTGGTGATACATGTATTACATAAGGATGCAGTCGATGATGTAGAGTACAGTATATACGTATGCATATGAGATGAATAATGTAGGGTAAGTAACATTATATAAGGTAGCATTGTTTAAAGTGGCTAGTGATATATTTACATCATTTCCCATCAATTCCCATTATTAAAGTGGCTGGAGTTGGGTCAGTGTCAATGTTAGTGGTGGCTGTTTAACAGTCTGATGGCAGTCTGATGGCCTTGAGATAGAAGCTGTTTTTCAGTCTCTCGGTCCCAGCTTTGATGCACCTGTACTGACCTCGCCTTCTGGATGATAGTGGGGTGAACAGGCAGTGGTTCGGGTGGTTGATGTCCTTGATGATCTTTATGGCCTTCCTGTAACATCGGGTGGTGTAGGTGTCCTGGAGGGCAGGTAGTTTGCCCCCGGTGATGCGTTGTGCAGACCTCACTACCCTCTGGAGAGCCTTACGGTTGAGGGCGGAGCAGTTGCCGTACCAGGCGGTGATACAGCCCGCCAGGATGCTCTCGATTGTGCATCTGTAGAAGTTTGTGAGTGCTTTTGGTGACAAGCCGAATTTCTTCAGCCTCCTGAGGTTGAAGAGGCGCTGCTGCGCCTTCTTCACGACGCTGTCAGTGTGAGTGGACCAATTCAGTTTGTCTGTGATGTGTATGCCGAGGAACTTAAAACTTGCTACCCTCTCCACTACTGTTCCATCGATGTGGATAGGGGGTGTTCCTCTGCTGTTTCCTGAAGTCCACAATCATCTCCTTGGTTTTGTTGACGTTGAGTGTGAGGTTATTTTCCTGACACCACACTCCGAGGGCCCTCACCTCCTCCCTGTAGGCCGTCTCGTCGTTGTTGGTAATCAAGCCTACCACTGTTGTGTCGTCCACAAACTTGATGATTGAGTTGGAGCGTGCGTGGCCACGCAGTCGTGGGTGAACAGGGAGTACAGGAGAGGGCTCAGAACGCACCCTTGTGGGGCCCCCGTGTTGAGGATCAGCGGGAGGAGATGTTGTTGCCTACCCTCACCACCTGGGGGCGGCCCATCAGGAAGTCAGTACCCAGTTGCACAGGGGCGGGGTCGAGACCCAGGGTCTCGAGCTTGATGACGAGCTTGGAGGGTACTATGGTGTTGAATGCCGAGCTGTAGTCGATGAACAGCATTCTCACATAGGTATTCCTCTTGTCCAGGTGGGTTAGGGCAGTGTGCAGTGTGGTTGAGATTGCATCGTCTGTGGACCTATTTGGGCGGTAAGCAAATTGGAGTGGGTCTAGGGTGTCAGGTAGGGTGGAGGTGATATGGTCCTTGACTAGTCTCTCAAAGCACTTCATGATGACGGAAGTGAGTGCTACGGGCGGTAGTCGTTTAGCTCAGTTACCTTAGCTTTCTTGAGAACAGGAACAATAGTGGCCCTCTTGAAGCATGTGGGAACAGCAGACTGGTATAGGGATTGATTGAATATGTCCGTAAACACACCGGCCAGCTGGTCTGCGCATGCTCTGAGGCGCGGCTGGGGATGCCGTCTGGGCCTGCAGCCTTGCGAGGGTTAACACGTTTAAATGTCTTACTCACCTCGGCTGCAGTGAAGGAGAGACCGCATGTTTTCGTTGCAGGCCGTGTCAGTGGCACTGTATTGTCCTCAAAGCGGGCAAAAGTTATTTAGTCTGCCTGGGAGCAAGACATCCTGGTCCGTGACTGGGCTGGGTTTCTTCTTGTAGTCTGTGATTGACTGTAGACCCTGCCACATGCCTCTTGTGTCTGAGCCATTGAATTGAGATTCCACTTTGTCTCTGTACTGACGCTTAGCTTGTTTAATAGCCTTGCGGAGGGAATAGCTGCATTGTTTATATTCGGACATGTTACCAGACACCTTGCCCTGATCAAAAGCAGTGGTTCGCGCTTTCAGTTTCACGCGAATGCTGCCATCAATCCACGGTTTCTGGTTAGGGAATGTTTTTATCGTTGCTATGGGAACGACATCTTCGACGCACGTTCTAATGAACTCGCACACCGAATCAGCGTATTCGTCAATATTTTTATCTGACGCAATACGAAACATGTCCCAGTCCACGTGATGGAAGCAGTCCTGGAGTGTGGAGTCAGCTTGGTTCCGGCCAAGCTTGGACAGACCTCAGCGTGGGAGCCTCTTGTTTTAGTTTCTGTCTGGAGGCAGGGATCAGCAAAATGGAGTCGTGGTCAGCTTTTCCGAAAGGGGGGCAGGGCAGGGCCTTATATGCGTCGCGGAAGTTAGAGTAACAATGATCCAAGGTTTTACCACCCCTGGTTGCGCAATCGATATGCTGATAAAATTTAGGGAGTCTTGTTTTCAGATTAGCTTTGTTAAAATCCCCAGCTACAATGAATGCAGCCTCCGGATAAATGGTTTCCAGTTTGCAAAGAGTTAAATAAAGTTTGTTCAGATGCATCGATGTGTCTGCTTGGGGGGGGATATATACGGCTGTGATTATAATCGAAGAGAATTCTCTTGGAAGATAATGCGGTCTACATTTGATTGTGAGGAATTCTAAATCAGGTGAACAGAAGGATTTGAGTTCCTGTATGTTTCCTTCATCACACCATGTCTCGTTAGTCATGAGGCATACGCCCCCGCCACTCTTCTTACCAGAAAGATGTTTGTTTCTGTCGGCGCGATGCGTGGAGAAACCCGTTGGCTGCACCGCATCGGATAGCGTCTCTCCAGTGAGCCATGTTTCCTTGTTGTCAAGAGACTGGACATTGGCAAGAAGAATGCTGGGAAGTGGTGCGTGATGTGCCCTTTTTCGGAGTCTGACCAGAAGACCGCCTCATTTCCCTCTTTTTCAGAGTCGTTTTCTTGGGTCGCTGCATGCGATCCATTCCGTTGTCCTGTTTGTAAGGCAGAACACAGGATCCGCGTCACGGAAAACATATTCTTGGTCGTACTGATGGTGAGTTGACGCTGATCTTATATTCAGTAGTTCTTCTCGACTGTATGTAATGAAACCTAAGATGACCTGGGGTACTAATGTAAGAAATAACACGTAAAAAAACAAAAAACTGCATAGTTTCCTAGGAACGCGAAGCGAGGCGGCCATCTCTGTCGGCGCCGGAAGTAGTCGTTGTGTGGTTGGGTTAATAGCTAGCTGTTCTTTCCCAGGTAGCAGAGGGTTTATAGTTGGTTGGGTTAATAGCTAGCAGTTCTTTCCCCAGATAGCAGTGGGTTTATAGTTGGTTGGGTTAATAGCTAGCAGTTCTTTCCCAGATAGCAGTGGGTTTATAGTTGGTTGGGTTAATAATGGTTCTTTCCCAGGTAGCAGAGGGTTTATAGTTGGTTGGGTTAATAGCTAGCAGTTCTTTCCCCAGATAGCAGTGGGTTTATAGTTGGTTGGGTTAATAGCTAGCAGTTCTTTCCCAGATAGCAGTGGGTTTATAGTTGGTTGGGTTAATAGCGAGCATTTCTTTCCCAGATAGCAGTGGGTTTATAGTTGGTTGGGTTAATAGCTAGCAGTTCTTTCCCAGATAACAGTGGGTTTATAGTTGGTTGGGTTAATTAATAGCTAGCATTTCTTTCCCAGATAGCAGTGGGTTTATAGTTGGTTGGGTTAATAGCTAGCATTTCTTTCCCAGGTAGCAGAGGGTTTATAGTTGGTTGGGTTAATAGCTAGCAGTTCTTTCCCAGGTAGCAGAGGGTTTATAGTTGGTTGGGTTAATAACGGTTATTTCCCAGGTAGCAGTGGGTTTATAGTTGGTTGGGTTAATAACGGTTATTTCCCAGGTAGCAGTGGGTTTATAGTTGGTTGGGTTAATAGCTAGCAGTTCTTTCCCAGATAGCAGTGGGTTTATAGTTGGTTGGGTTAATTAATAGCTAGCAGTTCTTTCCCAGATAGCAGAGGGTTTATAGTTGGTTGGGTTAATAACGGTTATTTCCCAGGTAGCAGTGGGTTTATAGTTGGTTGGGTTAATAGCTAGCAGTTCTTTCCCAGATAGCAGTGGGTTTATAGTTGGTTGGGTTAATTAATAGCTAGCAGTTCTTTCCCAGGTAGCAGTGGGTTTATAGTTGGTTGGGTTAATAACGGTTATTTCCCAGATAGCAGTGGGTTCATAGTTGGTTGGGTTAATAACGGTTATTTCCCAGATAGCAGTGGGTTTATAGTTGGTTGGGTTAATTAATAGCTAGCAGTTCTTTCCCAGGTAGCAGTGGGTTTATAGTTGGTTGGGTTAATTAATAGCTAGCAGTTCTTTCCCAGATAGCAGTGGGTTTATAGTTGGTTGGGTTAATAATGGTTATTTCCCAGGTAGCAGTGGGTTCATAGTTGGTTGGGTTAATAGCTAGCAGTTCTTTCCCAGGTAGCAGTGGGTTTATAGTTGGTTGGGTTAATAGCTTGCAGTTCTTTCCCAGATAGCAGTGGGTTTATAGTTGGTTGGGTTAATTAATAGCTAGCAGTTCTTTCCCCAGGTAGCAGTGGGTTTATAGTTGGTTGGGTTAATAACAGTTCTTTCCCAGGTAGCAGTGGGTTTATAGTTGGTTGGGTTAATAACTGTTCTTTCCCAGATAGCAGTGGGTTTATAGTTGGTTGGGTTAATAGCTAGCAGTTCTTTCCCAGATAGCAGTGGGTTTATAGTTGGTTGGGTTAATAATGGTTATTTCCCAGGTAGCAGTGGGTTCATAGTTGGTTGGGTTAATAGCTAGCAGTTCTTTCCCAGGTAGCAGTGGGTTTATAGTTGGTTGGGTTAATAGCTTGCAGTTCTTTCCCAGATAGCAGTGGGTTTATAGTTGGTTGGGTTAATTAATAGCTAGCAGTTCTTTCCCAGGTAGCAGTGGGTTTATAATTGGTTGGGTTAATAACAGTTCTTTCCCAGGTAGCAGTGGGTTTATAGTTGGTTGGGTTAATAACTGTTCTTTCCCAGATAGCAGTGGGTTTATAGTTGGTTGGGTTAATAGCTAGCAGTTCTTTCCCAGATAACAGAGGGTTTATAGTTGGTTGGGTTAATAGCAGTTCTTTCCCAGATAGCAGTGGGTTTATAGTTGGTTGGGTTAATAGCAGTTCTTTCCCAGATAGCAGTGGGTTTATAGTTGGTTGGGTTAATAATGGTTATTTCCCAGATAGCAGTGGGTTTATAGTTGGTTGGGTTAATAACGGTTATTTCCTTGAACATTGCTGTCTTTCATTCTGCCCTGTAATCCAGTGAATGTTTCTTCTCTCTGGACAACAGCCAGGCTTCTGTTCCCCACTACACTATATAGGGAGTAGGATGTAATCTGAGGCATATACACCATTTGCATACATCAATCTGTGTGTTATAGAGCACCTAGGGAGGGTGGTACAGGAGGAACCTGCCTTTTGAGATGGTTGGTTCTGTGCACAACCCTTATCCACCCACATACAAATGTGTACAGAGCATTCAGAAAGTATTCAGACCCCTTCACTTTTTTTCACATTTTGTTAGGTTACAGCTTTATCCTAAAATGGATATATATATATATTTTTTTATCTTCAGCAATCTACACACAATACCCCATAATGACAAAGTGAAAACAGGTTTTTTTCAAAAGTTTTGCAAATGTATTACAAATTAAAAACAGATACTTAATTTACATAAGTATTCAGACCTTTTGCTATGAGACTCGAAACGGAGCTCAGGTGCTTCCTGTTTTCATTGATAATCTTTGAGATGTTTCTACAACTTGATAGGAGTCCACCTGTGGTAAATTAAATAGATTGGACATCATTTGG
>NW_026278250.1:0-18156 GCF_023373465.1 Oncorhynchus keta | reverse complement strand
CTATCGGCTGCCTTCAATACTGTGAACCATCAGATCCTCCTCTCCACCCTCTCCCGAGTTGGGCATCTCCGGCGCGGCCCACGCTTGGGATTGCGTCCTACCTGACAGGTCGCTCCTACCAGGTGGCGTGGTGAGAATCTGTCTCCTCACCATGCGCTCTCACCACTGGTGTCCCCCAGGGCTCTGTTCTAGGCCCTCTCCTATTCTCGCTATACACCAAGTCACTTGGCTCTGTCATAACCTCACATGGTCTCTCCTATCATTGCTATGCAGGCGGGTACAGGGTCAGGATCAGGGAGTGGTCAGGCAGGCTCAGGATCAGGGAGTGGTCAGGCAGGCTCAGGATCAGGGAGTGGTCAGGCAGGCGCGTACAGGGTCAGGATCAGGGAGTGGTCAGGCAGGCTCAGGATCAGGGAGTGGTCAGGCAGGCGCGTACAGGGTCAGGATCAGGGAGTGGTCAGGCAGGCTCAGGATCAGGGAGTGGTCAGGCAGGCTCAGGATCGGGAGTGGTCAGGCAGGCTCAGGATCAGGGAGTGGTCAGGCAGGCTCAGGATCAGGGAGTGGTCAGGCAGGCGGGTACAGGGTCAGGACAGGCAAGGGTCAGAAACCAGAGGATGAGAAAAAAGAGAGGCTGGGAGAAGACAGGAGCTGACAGGACAAACGCTGGTAAACTTGACAAACAAGATGAACTGGCACCGACAGACAGAAAACACAGGTATAAATACCCAGAGGATAAGTTGGGAAGATGGGCGACACCTGGAGGGGGTGGAGACAAGCACAAGGACAGGTGAAACAGATCAGGGTGTAACATTTACTTTATTTCTTTTTATTATTCTACCAGATAAATTGACTGAGAACACGTTCTCATTTGCAACAACGACCTGGGGAATAGTTACAGGGGAGAGGAGGGGGATGAATGAGCCAATTGCAAAACCAGGGATTATTAGGTGACCATGATGGTTTGAGGGCATTATTGGGAATTTAGCCAGGACACCGGGGTTAACACCGTGGTCCTTCTGTAGCACAGTTGGTAGAGCATGGCGCTTGTAATGCCAGGGTAGTGGGTTTGATTCCGGGACCACCCATACGTAGAATGTATGCACACATGACTGTAAGTCGCTTTGGATAAAAGCGTCTGCTAAATGGCATATATTATTATTATTATTATTATTAACACCCCTACTCTTACGATAAGTGCCATGGGATCTTTAATGACCTCAGAGAGTCAGGACACCCGTTTAACGTCCCATCCGAAATAAATTGCCGTGCGGTAGCAGAGAGAACAGTCTATGACTTGGGTGATGGAGTGTTTGACCATTTTTTATAGGTCCTGGATGTCAGGAAGCTTGGCCCCAGTGATGTACTGGGCCGTACACACTACCCTCTGTAGCGCCTTACGGTCAGATGCTGAGCAGTTGCCATACCAGGTAGTGATGCAACCCGTCATTATGCTCTCGATGGTGCAGCTGAAGAACTTTTTGAGGATCTGGGGACCAATGCCAAATATTTTCAGTCTCCTGAGGGGGAAAAGGTGTTGTCGTGCCCTCTTCATGACTGTCTTGGATAGTTTGTTGGTGATGTGGACACCAAGGAACTTGAAACTCTCGACCCACTCCACTACAACCCTGTCGATGTGAATGGGGTCCTCATTTTCCTGTAGTCCACAATCATCTCCTTTGTCTTGATCACATTGAGGGAGAGGTTGTTGTTCTGGCACCACAGTACCAGGTCTCTGACCTCCTCCCTATAGGCTGTCTCATTGTTGTTAGTGATCAGTCTTACCACTGTTGTGTCGTCAGCAAACTTAATGATGGTGTTGGAGTTGTGCTTGGGCACACTGGGAGACTAGTCAGCATCTAGGCAAAGAGAAAAGTACAGAGAGATCCTTGATGAAAACCTGCTCCAGAGTGTAGCAGCGGTCTAAGGCACTACATCTCAGGCGTCAATACAAACCCTGGTTCGATTCCAGGCTGTATCACAACCAGCGGTGCACAATTGAATATCCTTGAGAGGCCCAGCCAGAGCCCGGACTTGAACATCTCTGGAGAGACCTGAAAATAGCTGTGCAGAAACGCTCCCCATCCAACCTGACAGAGCTTGACAGGATCTGCAGAGAAGAATGGGAGAAACTCCCCAAATACAGGTGTGCCAAGCTTGTAGCATCATACTCAAGAAGACTGGAGGCTGTAATCACTGCCAAAGGTGCTTCAACAAAGTACTGAGTAAAGGGTCAGAATACTTATGCAAGTGTGATATATCAGTGTTAGATTTTTATATACATTTGCAAACATTTTTCTTCATAAACAGTTTTTGCTTTGTCATTATGGGGTGTTGTGATGTCATTATGGGGTGTTGTGATGTCATTATGGGGTGTTGTGATGTCATTATGGGGTGTTGTGATGTCATTATGGGGTGTTGTGATGTCATTATGGGGTGTTGTGATGTCATTATGGGGTGTTGTGATGTCATTATGGGGTGTCGTGATGTCATTATGGGGTGTTGTGATGTCATTATGGGGTGTTGTGATGTCATTATGGGGTGTTGTGATGTCATTATGGGGTATTGTGATGTCATTATGGGGTGTTGTGATGTCATTATGGGGTATTGTGATGTCATTATGGGGTGTTGTGATGTCATTATGGGGTATTGTGATGTCATTATGGGGTATTGTGATGTCATTATGGGGTGTTGTGATGTCATTATGGGGTATTGTGATGTCATTATGGGGTGTTGTGATGTCATTATGGGGTATTGTGATGTCATTATGGGGTATTGTGATGTCATTATGGGGTGTTGTGATGTCATTATGGGGTATTGTGATGTCATTATGGGGTATTGTGATGTCATTATGGGGTATTGTGATGTCATTATGGGGTATTGTGATGTCATTATGGGGTATTGTGATGTCATTATGGGGTATTGTGATGTCATTATGGGGTATTGTGATGTCATTATGGGGTATTGTGATGTCATTATGGGGTATTGTGATGTCATTATGGGGTATTGTGATGTCATTATGGGGTATTGTGATGTCATTATGGGGTGTTGTGATGTCATTATGGGGTGTTGTGTGTAGATTGATGAGGGGGAAAAAACAATTGAATCAATTTCAGAATAAGGCTGTAATGTAAAAAATGTGGAAAAAGTCAATGGGGATCTGAATACTTTCCGAATGCACTGGTTATAAACCCTGGATTGCTGATAAGGAAAATGTTTTCATTGTTTTTTTCCATTTGTAATTTTTATGTTTAAGTCACATAATATAATTAAAACTATGCATTAAGGTGTCTGTAATATAAAACACTAATGTAGAAAATAAAGTGTCTTCCAAAATGGCTGCTTGGTGGCTTCAATACAGCATCCCCCCTGTCAGTCATCCAGGGGTCACATCAGGATTTGACTAGTTGAAACAGGCATACTTAATTGTAATTCATGTGTACTTATACAGTAAATTACCCATTATAACAACTTGGCCCTCATTATAACGCCATCTAAGTGAGAAAATAAACCCACTTGTGCACCACAGAGTACATATCATATCTGCATAAGTACAATATAATTACCACCCCTCGTCACTCATCACATAACGACCTCATCACTGTCAAACGCTCCCTAAAACACAACCTGGCCCCGGTATCCTGGAAGGATATTGACATCATTCCGTCAGTAGAGGATGCCTAGTTATTCTTTAAAAGCACTTTCCTCATCATCTTAAATAAGCATGCCTCATTCAAGAAATGTAGAACCAGGAACAAATATAGCCCTTGGTTCTCTTCGGACCTGACTGCCTTTGACCAGCAAAAAAATATCCTGTGGCGTTCTGCATTAACATCGAATAGCCCCCGTGATATGCAACTTTTCAGGGAAGTCAGGAACCAATATACACAGGCAGTTAGGAAAGCTAAGGCTAGCTTTTCAAACAGAAATTTGCATCCTGAAGCACAAACTCCAAAAAGTTCTGGGACACTATAAAGTCCATGGAGAATAAGAGCACCTCCACCCAGCTGTCCATTGCATTGAGGCTAGGAAACACTGTCACCACCGATAAATCCACGATAATTGAGAATTTCAATAAGCATTTTTCTATGGCTGGCCATGCTTTTCACCTGGCTACCCCAACCACGGTCAACAGCCCCGCACCCTCCACAGCAACTTGTCCAAACCTCCCCCATTTCTACTTCACTCAAATCCAGATAGCTGATATTCTGAAAGAGCTGCAAAACCTGGACCCCTACAAATCAGCTGGGCTAGACAATCTGGACCCTAATTGTTGCTGCCCCTATTACTAGCCTGTTCAACCTTTCTTTTGTAGCGTCTGAGATTCCCATAGATTGGAAAGCTGAAGCGTTTCAAAGAGGGGGATGACGATCTCAGACGATCTAGACCCAAACTGTAACAGACCTATATCTATTCTACTCTGCCTTCCTTAGGTCACCGTACCTTCTCCGCTATGCAATCTAGTTTCCGAACTGGTGCACCTCAGCCACGCTCATAACTGCCATTAATAAAAGACAGTACTGTGCAGCCGTATTCATCAACCTGGCCAAGGCTTTTGACTCTGTCAATCACCACATTCTTATCGGCAGACTCAACAGCCTTGGTTTCTCAAATGACTCACCTGGTTCACCAACTACTTCTTCGATTGAGATCAGTGTGTCAAATCAGAGGGCCTGTTGTCCGGACCTCTGGCAGTCTCTATGGGGGTGCCACAGGGTTCAATTCTCGGGCCGACTCTTTTCTCTGTATACATAAATGATGTCGCTCTTGCTACAGACGACACCATTCTGTATACTTCTGGCCCTCCTTTGGACACTGTGTTAACTAACCTACAGATGAGCTTCAATGCCATACAACTCACCTTCCGTGGCCTCCAACTGCTCTTAAATGCAAGTAAAACTAAATGCATGGTCTTAAACCGATCGCTGCCCGCACCATCACTACTCTGGACGGCTCTGACTTAGAATACGTGGACAACTACAAATGCCTAGGTGTCTAGTTAGACTGTAAACTCTCTTTCCAGACTCACATTAAGCATCTCCAATCCAAAATTAAATCTAGAATCGGTGTCCTATTTTGCAATAAAGCATCGTTCACTCATGCTGCCAAACATACCCTCGTAAAACTGACTATCCTACCGATCCTTGACTTTGGCGATGTCATTTATAAAATAGTCTCCAACACTCTACTCAGCAAATTGGATGCAGTCTATCACAGTGCCATCCGTTTTGTCAACAAAGCCCCATATACCACACACCACTGCGACCTGTATGCTCTCGTTGGCTGGCCCTCGCTTCATACTCGTCGCCAAACCCACTGGCTGCAGGTCATCTATAAGTCTTTGCTAGGTAAAGCTCCGCCTTATCTCAGCTCACTGGTCACCATAGCAACACCCACCCATAGCACGCACTCCAGCAGGTATATTTCACTGGTCACCCAGCATCAGCTGTCAGAGCAGCTCACAGATCACTGCACCTGTACATAGCCCATCTGTAAATAGCCCATCCAACTACCTCATCCCCATATTGTGTTAATCTGCAAAATTGTATTATTCGCCTACCTCCTCATGCCTTTTGCACACATTGTATATAGACTGCCCATTTTTTCTACTGTGTTATTGACTTGCTAATTGTTTACTCCATGTGTAACTCTGTGTTGTCTGTTCACACTGCTATGCTTTATCTTGGCCAGGTCGCAGTTGCAAATGAGAACTTGTTCTCAACTAGCCTACCTGGTTAAATAAAGGTGAAATAAAAAATAAATAAAATAAATATTGTTATTTATTTATTTGCTTGTTATTTATTTGTTTTTCGCACCCCAGTATCTCTACTTGCACACTCATCTTCTGCACATCTACCATTCCAGTGTTTAATTGCTAAATTGTAATTATCTAGCCACTATGGCCTATTTATTGCCTTACCTCCTCATCCACACACTGTATAGAGATTTTTCTATTGTGTTATTGACTGTACATTTGTTTATTCCATGTGTAACTCTGTGTTGTTGTTTGTGTCGCACTGCTTTGCTTTATCTTGGCCAGCTAGCAGTTGTAAATGAGAACTTGTTCTCAACTGGCCTACCTGGTTAAATAAAGTTGAAATAATTAAAAATTAAAAACTAGGTGTTACACAGAATTTAGCTAGTTAAACTTCAGTGTATTTCTATGTAATTACTGATTATTTATTACCAATTGAAAGTACCTACAAACAAAAGATTAGCTTCTACTTTAGTCAACTTTATTACAACATGTATAAATACCTTACATTTGTGACAAAATAATAAGGATTTTTATTGTTCATAAATTGATTAATTAAATAAAGATACAGGCCTACTCAATAGAATAAATGTGTAGCCTACAGTAGAGTAGCCTAGATCATTGTTTCCCAACTCCAGTCCTGGAGTATTCCCAACAGTACACATGTTTGTTGTAGCCCCAGACAAAGAACCCTGATTTAACGCATAGAGGGCTTGATGATTAGTTCAATCAGGTCTGTTTGTCCAGGGCTTCAATACAAATGTGTCCTGTTGTGTAATGAATTTCCTCCTCTTCTTCCGAAGAGGAGAGGCGAAACGGATCAGAGGACCAATACGCGGCGTGGTAATTGTCCATGGTACTTTTTAATACGTTAAGGTACACATGAACAAACTAACAAAAACAAGAAAATGTGAAAACTCAAAACAGTCCTATCTGGTGCACACACAGAGACAGGAACAATCACCCACAAACACACAGTGAAACCCAGGCTACCTAAGTATGATTCTCAATCAAAGACAACTAATGACACCTGCCTCTGATTGAGAACCATACTAGGCCGAAACATAGAAATAACCAAAACATAGAAAAACAAACATAGACTGCCCACCCAACTCACGCCCTGACCATACTAACTAAATACAAAACACAGAAAATAAAGGTCAGAACGTGACATGTTGGGGGGTAATCGAGGACGGGAGTTGGGAGACACTGGTCTAGATAGCTCATTTAGAAAAACAGGATTGTATTTTTCTTCTCTTTTTAACATTACAAAATGGAAATTGACAACTCTGTCTTTATCGGTTTCTTTCTTGGAAAGCATTTTCCCATTCTGGAGTTAAGGTTAATGTTAGGTAAGGGTTATGGTTAGAGTAAGGTTAGGAGTTAAGGTTAAGGTTAATGTTAGGTAAGGGTTATGGTTAGAGTAAGGTTAGGAGTTAAGGTTAATGTTAGGTAAGGGTTATGGTTAGAGTAAGGTTAGGAGTTAAGGTTAATGTTAGGTAAGGGTTATGGTTAGAGTAAGGTTAGGAGTTAAGGTTAAGGTTAATGTTAGGTAAGGGTTATGGTTAGAGTAAGGTTAGGAGTTAAGGTTAATGTTAGGTAAGGGTTATGGTTAGAGTAAGGTTAGGAGTTAAGGTTAATGTTAGGTAAGGGTTATGGTTAGAGTAAGGTTAGGAGTTAAGGTTACTGTTAGGTAAGGGTTATGGTTAGAGTAAGGTTAGGAGTTAAGGTTAATGTTAGGTAAGGGTTATGGTTAGAGTAAGGTTAGGAGTTAAGGTTAATGTTAGGTAAGGGTTATGGTTAGAGTAAGGTTAGGAGTTAAGGTTAAGGTTAATGTTAGGTAAGGGTTATGGTTAGAGTAAGGTTAGGAGTTAAGGTTAATGTTAGGTAAGGGTTATGGTTAGAGTAAGGTTAGGAGTTAAGGTTAAGGTTAGGTAAGGGTTATGGTTAGAGTAAGGTTAGGAGTTAAGGTTAAGGTTAATGTTAGGTAAGGGTTATGGTTAGAGTAAGGTTAGGAGTTAAGGTTAATGTTAGGTAAGGGTTATGGTTAGAGTAAGGTTAGGAGTTAAGGGTATGGTTAGGGTTATGTAAGGGTTATGGTTAAGGTTAGGGTTATGTAAGGGTTATGGTTAGGGTTATGTAAGGGTTATGGTTATGGTTAGGGTCATGTAAGGGTTATGGTTAAGGTTAGGGTCATGTAAGGGTTATGGTTAAGTTTAGAGTTGTGTAAGGGTTATGGTTAGGGTTAGAGTAAGGGTTATGGTTAAGGTTAGGGTTGTGTAAGGGTTATGGTTAGGGTTAGGGTTATGTAAGGGTTATGGTTAAGGTTATGTAAGGGTTATGGTTAAGGTTAGGGTCATGTAAGGGTTATGGTTAAGGTTATGTAAGGGTTATGGTTAAGGTTAGGGTCATGTAAGGGTTATGGTTAAGGTTAGAGTAAGGGTTATGGTTAGGGTTAGGGTTATGTAGGGGTTATGGTTAAGGTTAGGGTTATGTAAGGGTTATGGTTAAGTTTAGAGTTGTGTCAGGGTTATGGTTAATTAAGGTTAGAGTAAGGGTAGGAGGTAAGGTTAAGGTCATGTAAGGGTTATGGTTAATTAAGGTTAGAGTTGTGGCAGGGTTATGGTTATGTAAGGATTATGGTTAGGGTCATGTAAGGGTTATGGTTAAGGTTAGGGTTATGTAAGGATTATGGTTAATTAAGGTTAGAGTAAGGGTAGGAGTTAAGGTTAGGTTAAGGTTATTCCTGATGTGCTGTCTGATGTCTGATGTGCTGTCTGATGTCTGATGTGCTGTCTGATGTGCTGTCTGATGTGCTGTCTGATGTCTGATGTGCTGTCTGATGTGCTGTCTGATGTGCTGTCTGATGTGCTGTCTGATGTGCTGTCTGATGTCTGATGTGCTGTCTGATGTGCTGTCTGATGTGCTGTCTGATGTGCTGTCTGATGTGCTGTCTGATGTGCTGTCTGATGTGCTGTCTGATGTGCTGTCTGATGTGCTGTCTGATGTGCTGTCTGATGTCTGATGTGCTGTCTGATGTGCTGTCTGATGTGCTGTCTGATGTGCTGTCTGATGTGCTGTCTGATGCGCTGTCTGATGTGCTGTCTGATGTGCTGTCTGATGTCTGATATGCTGTCTGATGTGCTGTCTGATGTGCTGTCTGATGTGCTGTCTGATGTGCTGTCTGATGTCTGATGTGCTGTCTGATGTGCTGTCTGATGTGCTGTCTGATGCGCTGTCTGATGTGCTGTCTGATGTGCTGTCTGATGTCTGATGTGCTGTCTGATGTGCTGTCTGATGTGCTGTCTAATGTGCTGTCTGATGCGCTGTCTGATGTGCTGTCTGATGTGCTGTCTGATGTGCTGTCTGATGTGCTGTCTGATGTGCTGTCTGATGTGCTGTCTGATGCGCTGTCTGATGTGCTGTCTAATGTGATGTTTGATGTGCTGTCTGATGTGCTGTCTAATGTGATGTCTGATGTGCTGTCTGATGTGCTGTCTAATGTGATGTCTGATGTGCTGTCTGATGTGCTGTCTGATGTGGTGTCTGATGTGCTGTCTGATGTGCTGTCTAATGTGATGTCTGATGTGCTGTCTGATGTGCTGTCTGATGCTCTGTCTGATGCTCTGTCTGATGTCTGATGTGCTGTCTGATGTGCTGTCTGATGTGCTGTCTGATGTGCTCTCTGATGTGCTGTCTGATGTGCTGTCTGATGTGCTGTCTGATGCGCTGTCTGATGTGCTGTCTGATGTGCTGTCTGATGCGCTGTCTGATGCGCTGTCTAGGTTGTCTTAGGTGTATATCTTAGGTGCATATCGTTTAAACGTTTCAATGAAGTTGATTTTTTAAAAATGACTTACAATCACAGCAATATATTATGGTATGTAGCCCAAAGAATCAGGGCCTGGAACTGTAAGTATAGACCGCCACCCTGTGGTCATCTACTGGTACTACCATATTCACTTAATTCAATGAAAGTGCAGTGGATGATGGATCAGTAGACCGACCGTCTGGTATGACTAGATGATGGATCCGTAGACCGGCCGTCTGGTATGACTAGATGATGGATCCGTAGACCGACCGTCTGGTATGACTAGATGATGGATCAGTAGACCGACCGTCTGGTATGACTAGATGATGGATCCGTAGACCGGCCGTCTGGTATGACTAGATGATGGATCCGTAGACCGACCGTCTGGTATGACTAGATGATGGATCCGTAGACCGACCGTCTGGTATGTCTAGATGATGGATCCGTAGACTGACTGTCTGGTATGACTAGATGATGGATCAGTAGACCGACCGTCTGGTATGACTAGATGATGGATCCGTAGACCGACCGTCTGGTATGACTAGATGATGGATCAGTAGACCGACCGTCTGGTATGACTAGATGATGGATCCGTAGACCGACCGTCTGGTATGACTAGATGATGGATCCGTAGACCGACCGTCTGGTATGACTAGATGATGGATCAGTAGACCGACCGTCTGGTATGACTAGATGATGGATCAGTAGACCGACCGTCTGGTATGACTAGATGATGGATCCGTAGACCGACCGTCTGGTATGACTAGATGATGGATCAGTAGACCGACCGTCTGGTATGACTAGATGATGGATCCGTAGACCGACCGTCTGGTATGACTAGATGATGGATCCGTAGACCGACCGTCTGGTATGACTAGATGATGGATCCGTAGACCGACCGTCTGGTATGACTAGATGATGGATCCGTAGACCGACCGTCTGGTATGACTAGATGATGGATCAGTAGACCGACCGTCTGGTATGACTAGATGATGGATCAGTAGACCGACCGTCTGGTATGACTAGACGACGTTGATGTTAAATGTATACATTTCTATCCACATATCCTGACATGTGTTGTGGTGATAAAGATATTCACAGCTGACCTGTGTGGAGGAGCTTCCTGTCAAGGCAACAGTTCTACATCAAACCAAATCAAGCGTTATTTATAGAGCACATTTCAGACATGGAATGCAGCACAATGTGCTTCACAGGGAGACATTTAAAGAAAAGATATTTACTACACAACAAATGTACGAGGAAAAAAACAGAGGAATAACAAAATAACTGAACAACCTAAACAGCACCCTGAAGAAAATAAAAGTTTCAGCCCCTCAGGTTCTCTGGCAGCCTCTTCCAGGGTCTGGTCCACTCAGGTTCTCTGGCAGCCTCTTCCAGGGTCTGGTCCACTCAGGTTCTCTGGCAGCCTCTTCCAGGGTCTGGTCCACTCAGGTTCTCTGGCAGCCTCTTCCAGGGTCTGGTCCACTCAGGTTCTCTGGCAGCCTCTTCCAGGGTCTGGTCCACTCAGGTTCTCTGGCAGCCTCTTCCAGAGTCTGGGCCCCTCAGGTTCTCTGGAAGGCTCTTCCAGAGTCTGGGCCCCGCAGGTTCTCGGGCTGGCTCTTCCAGAGTCTGGGCCACTCAGGTTCTCTGGCAGGCTCTTCCAGAGTCTGGGATAAAGTCTGGGATAAATTCACCTATGTGTTTTAAGGTAGTCAAAAGTTTATTACTTCAGTGGAGGCTGCTGAGGGAGGACGGCTCATAAAAATGTCTGGAATGGATTCAATGGAATGGCAACAAACACATCAGTGATATGGTTTCCATGTGGTTGATACCTCTGCATTGACCGCATTCCAGACATTATTATGAGCCGTCCTCCCCTCAGCTGCCTCCACTGATTGGTTCCAGCCATTATTATGAGCCGTCCTCCCTCAGCTGCCTCCACTGATTGGTTCCTTATTCCTAGCAAGCATTGACTACATCAAGCTTGTGACTCTACCAACTTGTTGGATGCATTTGCTGTTTGTTTTAGTTGTGTTTCAGATGATTTTGTGCCCAACATAAATTAATGATAAATAATGTATTGTCCCATTTTGGAGTCACTTTTATTGTAAATAAGTATAGAATATGTTTCTAAACACTTCTACATTAATGTGGATGTTACCGTGATCACGGATAATCCTGAATGATTCATGAATAATGATGAGTGAGAAAGTTAGATGCACAAATATCATACACCCCAAAAGTAGACCGACCGTCTGGGGATATGATATAAAATGCTAACCTCCCCTGTTATTTTAATGGTGAGAGGTTAGCATGTCTTGGGGTATGATATAAAATGCTAACTTCCCCTGTTATTGTAATGGTGAGAGGTTAGCATGTCTTGGGGGTATGATATAAAAATGCTAACCTCCCTGTTATTGTAATGGTGAGAGGTTAGCATGTCTTAGTGGTATGATATAAAATGCTAACCTCCCTGTTATTGTAATGGTGAGAGGTTAGCATGTCTTAGTGGTATGATATAAAATGCTAACCTCCCTGTTATTGTAATGGTGAGAGGTTAGCATGTCGTGGGGTATGATATAAAATGCTAACCTCTCCTGTTATTGTAATGGTGAGAGGTTAGCATGTCTTGGAGGTATGCTATAAAATGCTAACCTCCCCTGTTATTGTAATGGTGAGAGGTTAGCATGTCTTGGGGTATGATATAAAATGCTAACCTCCCTGTTATTGTAATGGTGAGAGGTTAGCATGTCTTGGGGTATGCTATAAAATGCTAACCTCCCCTGTTATTGTAATGGTGAGAGGTTAGCATGTCTTGGGGGTATGCTATAAAATGCTAACCTCCCTGTTATTGTAATGGTGAGAGGTTAGCATGTCTTGGGGGTATGATATAAAATGCTAACCTTCCCTGTTATTGTAATGGTGAGAGGTTAGCATGTCGTGGGGGTATGATATTTGTGCATCTGTAACTTCTTCACTCACTATTGTTCACGATTCATTCATGACAGATCCTTAGTGTGGACACCAAGGAACTTGAAACTCTCAACCTGCTCTGCAGCCCCGTCAATGTGAATGGGGCGTGCTCGGCCCTCCTTTTCCTGTAGTCCACGATCAGCTCCTTTATCTTGCTCACATTGAGGGAGAGGTTGTTGTCTTGGCACCACTGCCAGGGCTGTTTTTATCGTTGTCGGCGATCAGGCCTACCAGTGTCGTCAGCAAACTTAATGATGGTGTTGGAGTCGTGCTTGGTCACACAGTCGCGGGTGAACAAGAAGTACCGAAGGGCACGCACCCCTGAGGGGCCCCAGTGTTGAGGATCAGTATGACAGATGTGTTGTTACCTCCCCTTACCACCTGGGGGCGGGCCGTCAGGAAGTCCAGGTTCCAGTTGCAGAGGGAGGTGTTTAGTCCCAGGGTCCTTAACTTAGTGATGAGCTTTGAGGGTACTATGGTGTTCAACGCTGAGCTGTAGTCAATGAATAGCATTCTCACATAGGTGTTCCTTTTGTCCAGGTGGGAAAGGGCAGTGTGGAGTGCAACAAAGATTGCGTCATCTGTGGATTTGTTGGGGCGGTATGCAAATTGGAGTGGGTCCAGGATATCCATGAGTTTTGTAAATGTGTATAATCTCCAGTGTAACAATATAGTGAGTTAGGCCTATAATAGCTTAATACACTATATATGCAAAAGTATGTGGACACCCCTTCAAATGAGTGGTTTTGGCTATTTCAGCCACACCCGTTGGTGACAGACGTATAAAATTGAGCACATAGCCATGCAATCTCCATAGACAAACAATGGCAGTAGAATGGCCTTACTGAAGAGCTCAGTGACTTTCAATGTGACACCGTCATAGCGTGACACTTTTCCAACAAGTTAGTTTGTCAAATTTCTGCCCCGGTCAACTGTAAGTGCTGTCGTTGTGAAGTGGAAACGTCTAGAAGCAACAACAGCTCAGCCGTGAAGTGGTAGACCACACAAGCTCACAGAACGGGACCGCCGAGTGCTGAAGCGCATCATCTGTCCTCGGTTGCAATACTCACTACCGAGTTCCAGACTGCCTCCGGAAGCAACGTGAGCACAAGAACTGTTCATCGGGAGCTTCAAGAATGGGTTTCCATGGCAGAGCAGCAGCACACAAGCCTAAGATCACCATACGCAATGCCAAGCATTGGCTGGAGTGGTGTAAAGCTCGCCACCATTGGACTGTGGAGCAGTGGAAACACGTTCTCTGGACTGATGAATCACTCTTCTCCATCTGGCAGTCCAACGGACACATCTGGGTTTGGTGGATGCCATGAGAACGCTACCTGCCCCAATGCATAGTGCCAACTGTAAAGTTTGGTGGAGGAGGAATAATGGTTTGGGCTGTTTTTCATGGTCCAGGCCCCTTAGTTCCAGTGAAGGGAAATCTTAACGCTACAGCATACAATGACATTCTAGATTATTCTGTGCTTCCAACTTTGTGACAAAGCGCACACTGTGCATTCACTCAGCTTCAGCTTGATTTCAGGCATGAGAGAGTCTATTATTTACCCTCCCATTCTAGCTACAGTGTCAGTTCAGTCCATTGTTGGTTACAGACGGCATTGTCCCCTACAAAGGACGCTGTGTTTTCCACCGAGAAGGTGCATGTGATGCAGGAACCCTCTTTATACTTCTGTAGGTCATTTTTTCAGTGGGAGGGGGTTCAGTAGGTGGCGGTAATGCACCATAGTGTTAGATGCCAACCACGGTAAACCCCACAGAGGAAGAAGCCTACCGCTTTTGCCCGTTTATGTCACGGGCCATAGACCGGTGTCCCACGGCTCAGCATAATCGAATAACCCATTGTTTCCACCCGGCCGGCCACTCCTCTTTCCCTGTGCGCTTTCACTTCGGATTGGCTGTCCTGTCTTTACTACCCTCTCTTATCTCAAAGTTCCGTGTTAACAGTCAGGCATTTCATTGTTTGATTTGTAGTCATTCAGGACTCTTCTGGCCCGCCGCTCTACGATCTTTGCAGTCATGTCTGACCGAGGCTCTTTTGATACCAACGTGGTGACTTTAACCCGGTTTGTGCTGGAGGAAGGGAGGAAAGCGAAGGGGACAGGGAGCTCACTACCCTGCTCAACTCGATGTGCACGGCCGTCAAAGCCATCTCCACAGCCGTGAGGAAAGCTGGCATCGCCAACCTGTAAGTAATTATCATCACACTTAGCAGGCATGCCTTCAACAAAATAGGACTTGTCTGTCTCTCTCTCTCTCTCTCTCTCTCTCTCATTGGAGAGACAATTTACACTGAATGAAGTTTCAGATGCACCATATCCACGTAAGGAGGTTGGTGGGAAGTTGGGGAGGACGGGCTCGCGGGAATGGCTGGAACGGAATCAGTTGAATGAGAGGCAGACCGCAGGGAAACTTACGCCATTCAAATTCAAGTTGAAATACCTATTCAAGTGTGGCTGAAACGAATTGCCTGTCATTGAACCAATTGCACTTTATGGCAGCGAGGTGCGGGATCCACTTGCAAAACAAGATTTCACCAAATGGGACAAACACCCCATTGAAACCCTGCATGCAGAGTTCTGTAAGATTCTCCTACATGTCCAGAGGAAAACTACAATCAATGCACGCAGGGCAGAATTAGCCAATATCCACTAATAATAACTAAAAAGAGAGCAATTCAGTTTTGTTAACATCTAAAATACAGTCCCTCATCCAGCTGGTCCTGGGGCTGAGTTCACTAACCTGTTCTACTAACACACTGAAGCCTCAGTCCCCTCATCCAGCTGGTCCTGAGTTCACTAACCTGTTCTACTAACACACTGAAGCCTCAGTCCCCTCATCCAGCTGGTCCTGAGTTCACTAACCTGTTCTACTAACACACTGAAGCCTCAGTCCTCTCATCCAGCTGGTCCTGAGTTCACAAACCTGTTCTACTAACACACTGAAGCCTCAGTCCTCTCATCCAGCTGGTCCTGAGTTCACTAACCTGTTCTACTAACACACTGAAGCCTCAGTCCCCTCATCCAGCTGGTCCTGAGTTCACTAACCTGTTCTACTAACACACTGAAGCCTCAGTCCTCTCATCCAGCTGGTCCTGAGTTCACTAACCTGTTCTACTAACACACTGAAGCCTCAGTCCCCTCATCCAGCTGGTCCTGGGGCTGAGTTCACTAACCTGTTCTACTAACACACTGAAGCCTCAGTCCTCTCATCCAGCTGGTCCTGAGTTCACTAACCTGTTCTACTAACACACTGAAGCCTCAGTCCCCTCATCCAGCTGGTCCTGGTCCTGAGTTCACTAACCTGTTCTACTAACACACTGAAGCCTCAGTCCTCTCATCCAGCTGGTCCTGAGTTCACTAACCTGTTCTACTAACACACTGAAGCCTCAGTCCCCTCATCCAGCTGGTCCTGGGGCTGAGTTCACTAACCTGTTCTACTAACACACTGAAGCCTCAGTCCCCTCATCCAGCTGGTCCTGAGTTCACTAACCTGTTCTACTAACACACTGAAGCCTCAGTCCCCTCATCCAGCTGGTCCTGAGTTCACTAACCTGTTCTACTAACACACTGAAGCCTCAGTCCTCTCATCCAGCTGGTCCTGAGTTCACAAACCTGTTCTACTAACACACTGAAGCCTCAGTCCCCTCATCCAGCTGGTCCTGAGTTCACTAACCTGTTCTACTAACACACTGAAGCCTCAGTCCCCTCATCCAGCTGGTCCTGAGTTCACTAACCTGTTCTACTAACACACTGAAGCCTCAGTCCCCTCATCCAGCTGGTCCTGAGTTCACTAACCTGTTCTACTAACACACTGAAGCCTCAGTCCCCTCATCCAGCTGGTCCTGAGTTCACTAACCTGTTCTACTAACACACTGAAGCCTCAGTCCCCTCATCCAGCTGGTCCTGGTCCTGAGTTCACTAACCTGTTCTACTAACACACTGAAGCCTCAGTCCCCTCATCCAGCTGGTCCTGAGTTCACTAACCTGTTCTACTAACACACTGAAGCCTCAGTCCCTCATCCAGCTGGTCCTGGGGCTGAGTTCACTAACCTGTTCTACTAACACACTGAAGCCTCAGTCCCCTCATCCAGCTGGTCCTGAGTTCACTAACCTGTTCTACTAACACACTGAAGCCTCAGTCCCCTCATCCAGCTGGTCCTGGGCTGAGTTCACTAACCTGTTCTACTAACACACTGAAGCCTCAGTCCCTCATCCAGCTGGTCCTGAGTTCACTAACCTGTTCTACTAACACACTGAAGCCTCAGTCCCCTCATCCAGCTGGTCCTGGGGCTGAGTTCACTAACCTGTTCTACTAACACACTGAAGCCTCAGTCCCCTCATCCAGCTGGTCCTGGGGCTGAGTTCACTAACCTGTTCTACTAACACACTGAAGCCTCAGTCCCCTCATCCAGCTGGTCCTGAGTTCACTAACCTGTTCTACTAACACACTGAAGCCTCAGTCCCCTCATCCAGCTGGTCCTGAGTTCACTAACCTGTTCTACTAACACACTGAAGCCTCAGTCCCCTCATCCAGCTGGTCCTGGGGCTGAGTTCACTAACCTGTTCTACTAACACACTGAAGCCTCAGTCCCCTCATCCAGCTGGTCCTGAGTTCACAAACCTGTTCTACTAACACACTGAAGCCTCAGTCCCCTCATCCAGCTGGTCCTGGGGCTGAGTTCACTAACCTGTTCTACTAACACACTAAAGCCTCAGTCCCCTCATCCAGCTGGTCCTGAGTTCACTAACCTGTTCTACTAACACACTGAAGCCTCAGTCCCCTCATCCAGCTGGTCCTGAGTTCACTAACCTGTTCTACTAACACACTAAAGCCTCCTGATCAGAACATCCAATCAATCAGAATAAACCAAATTATAACACAATTAAATCAAAACTACATTGCTTATTGGGAAGCACAAACACAAAGCAAAATGCAGGGCTATCTGTCCCTAAATCGACAGTACACTGTGGCTAACTATTTGACCATGGGTTACTGATCAAAACCTTAGAAAATCTTGAAAGTACAGGCTCAGTGAGCACAGCCTTGCCATTGAGAAGGGTAGACACAGGAAAACCTGTCTCCCTGTAGAGGAAAGGCTGTGTAACCACTGCACCACAGCAGAACCTGGCTCTCTGTAGAGGAAAGGCTGTGTAACCACTGCACCACAGCAGAACCTGGCTCCCTGTAGAGGAAAGGCTGTGCAACCACTGAACAACAGCAGAACCTGGCTCCTGTAGAGGAAAGGCTGTGCAACCACTGCACCACAGCAGAACCTGGCTCCCTGTAGAGGAAAGGCTGTGCAACCACTGCACCACAGCAGAACCTGGCTCCCTGTAGAGGAAAGGCTGTGCAACCACTGCACCACAGCAGAACCTGTCTCCCTGTAGAGGAAAGGCTGTGTAACCACTGTACAACAGCAGAACCTGAGACAGAGCTGCATTTCCTGACAAAATGTCAAAATAATTGTCTTTCCCCAATTTGTCCCTTATTGACGTTTTCAAAGACACTCTCTGATGAGGATCCCTCCTGTTGGGGAGGATGCAGAGAGCTGTGGGTTGGCAGAAGAAGACCTCTCTGATGAGGATAGGCTACCCGTCCTGTT
>NW_026278249.1:0-4212 GCF_023373465.1 Oncorhynchus keta | reverse complement strand
GAAATAGGCCCATTCACAGAGGTTACACACACACGGTTCCGGGTTGGAGCGAGCGGTCGCATTCGCACTTCGCTCTGCAGGTTGTATAACTTTTTCATTACATTTCATTATAGTACAACGGTTGATTTGTCTAATCTTAGCAATTCTTCTTAGCTAGCTACATAGCCGTCCTTGTATCAGAGATAATTGCATAATTATCGTATTTCGTCGCCCTAACGTAGCCTTCACTGCTATTCGCCCAGCTAGCAAACGCTAGCTAACGCACACAGATTAGCATCACTGTAGTGCTATTCACTCAACTGAACGACTTGATTAGTCTAGTGTTAGCTAGCTACATAGCTGTCTTTGTTTCCAAGATAATTGTGTAGTTTAGTGTGTGTAGCCTTGGAGTGATTATCTTAATTCACTGAGGTTCGCTAGCCAGCTATTTGTCGTCCTTAACGTAGGAGACTCTGCTAGCTAGCCAACAGCTAACTGCTAACAGCTAGCCAACGTCTACTGTTTTGAATTCAACAACCCGGTCAGGTAGTTTCACATTTTCATTTCATTTCATTACAGTACAACGGTTTGATTTGTTTGATCGTAGCTAGCTACATAGCTAGCTACATAGCCGTCTTTGTTTCAAAGATAATTGTGTAGTCTAGAGCGATTTCCTAGGTTAGCTAGCCAGCTATTGTCGTTCTTTAACGCAACGTAACGTAAACAACACTGCTAGCTAGCCAGCTAGCCCCCGAATAGTACCACTGTAGAAACTATTACACTCAACGGAACGACTTGATTAGTGTAGTGTCAACAACGCAGCTACTGCCAGCTAGCCTACTTTAGCAGTACTGTATCATTTTAATCATTTTAGTCAATAAGATTCTTGCTACGTAAGCTTAACTTTCTGAACATTCGAGACGTGTAGTCCACTTGTCATTCCAATCTCCTTGCATTAGCGTAGCCTTTTCTGTAGCCTGTCAACTATGTGTCTGTCTATCCCTGTTCTCTCCTCTCTGCACAGACCATACAAACGCTCCACACCGCGTGGCCGCGACCACCCTAATCTGGTGGTCCCAGCGCGTACGACCCACGTGGAGTTCCAGGTCTCCGGTAGCCTCTGGAACTGCCGATCTGCGGCCAACAAGGCAGAGTTCATCTCAGCCTATGCCTCCCTCCAGTCCCTTGACTTCTTGGCACTGACGGAAACATGGATCACCACAGATAACACTGCTACTCCTACTGCTCTCTCCTCGTCCGCCCACGTGTTCTCGCACACCCCGAGAGCTTCTGGTCAGCGGGGTGGTGGCACCGGGATCCTCATCTCTCCCAAGTGGTCTTTCTCTCTTTCTCCCCTTACCCATCTGTCTATCGCCTCCTTTGAATTCCATGCTGTCACAGTTACCAGCCCTTTCAAGCTTAACATCCTTATCATTTATCGCCCTCCAGGTTCCCTCGGAGAGTTCATCAATGAGCTTGATGCCTTGATAAGCTCCTTTCCTGAGGACGGCTCACCTCTCACAGTTCTGGGCGACTTTAACCTCCCCACGTCTACCTTTGACTCATTCCTCTCTGCCTCCTTCTTTCCACTCCTCTCCTCTTTTGACCTCACCCTCTCACCTTCCCCCTACTCACAAGGCAGGCAATACGCTTGACCTCATCTTTACTAGATGCTGTTCTTCCACTAACCTCATTGCAACTCCCCTCCAAGTCTCCGACCACTACCTTGTATCCTTTTCCCTCTCGCTCTCATCCAACACTTCCCACACTGCCCCTACTCGGATGGTATCGCGCCGTCCCAACCTTCGCTCTCTCTCCCCCGCTACTCTCTCCTCTTCCATCCTATCATCTCTTCCCTCTGCTCAAACTTTCTCCAACCTATCTCCTGATTCTGCCTCCTCAACCCTCCTCTCCTCCCTTACTGCATCCTTTGACTCTCTATGTCCCCTATCCTCCAGGCCGGCTCGGTCCTCCCCTCCCGCTCCGTGGCTCGACGACTCATTGCGAGCTCACAGAACAGGGCTCCGGGCAGCCGAGCGGAAATGGAGGAAAACTCGCCTCCCTGCGGACCTGGCATCCTTTCACTCCCTCCTCTCTACATTTTCCTCCTCTGTCTCTGCTGCTAAAGCCACTTTCTACCATTCTAAATTCCAAGCATCTGCCTCTAACCCTAGGAAGCTCTTTGCCACCTTCTCCTCCCTCCTGAATCCTCCCCCCCTCCTCCCTCTCTGCAGATGACTTCGTCAACCATTTTGAAAAGAAGGTCGACGACATCCGATCCTCGTTCTGAAGTCAACATTTGCTTCCATAGCTTTCTGCTCACTGCCACACTTGTACCCGACACTGCGTTTGCTCTCTCTCCCAGGTGAAATCTGTGTCTACAGGGGGCGTAGCCCTGACAACCTACTCCGCGTTTATCTTTCTTCTTCTCCAGACCATTTTGAGAACTACTACCACCACTCTTCACTACATCCCATTCATCCCGGCCGCATTACGTCCTCTCTAAATCCTTTGAGAAGTGGTTTCTTCACTCTGAACTACAGTCCTCAGGTAACAACACAGACCCAATGTCTCTCTCTTTTCTCTCCAAAACTCTTGAGCGTGCGTCCTTGGCCAGCTCTACCGCTATCTCTCTCAGAACTGACCTTCTTGATCCAAATCAGGTTTCAAGACTAGTCATTCAACTGAGACTGCTCTTCTCTGTATCACGGAGGCGCTCCGCACTGCCAGGCTAACTCTCTCTCCTCTGCTCTCATCCTTCTAGACCTATCGGCTGCCTTGATACTGTGAACCATCAGATCCTCCTCTCCACCCTCTCCGAGTTGGGCATCTCGGCGCGGCCCACGCTTGGATTGCGTCCTACCTGACAGGTCGCTCCTACCAGGTGGCGTGGCGAGAATCTGTCTCCCTCTCCACGCTCTCTCACCACTGGTGTCCCCCAGGCTCTGTTCTAGGCCCTCTCTTATTCTCGCTATACACCAAGTCACTTGGCTCTGTCATAACCTCACATGGTCTCTCCTATCATTGCTATGCAGACGACACACAATTAATCTTCTCCTTTCCCCCTTCTGATGACCAGGTGGCGAATCGCATCTCTGCATGTCTGGCAGACATATCAGTGTGATGACGGATCACCACCTCAAGCTGAACCTCAGCAAGACGGAGCTCCTCTTCCTCCCGGGGAAGGACTGCCCGTTCCATGATCTCGCCATCACGGTTGACAACTCCATTGTGTCCTCCTCCCAGAGCGCTAAGAACCTGGCGTGATCCTGGACAACACCCTGACGTTCTCAACTAACATCAAGGCGGTGTCCCGTTCCTGTAGGTTCATGCTCTACAACATCCGCAGAGTACGACCCTGCCTCACACAGGAAGCAGGTCCTAATCCAGGCACTTGTCATCTCCCGTCTTGATTACTGCAACTCGCTGTTGGCTGGGCTCCCTGCCTGTGCCATTAAACCCCTACAACTCATCCAGAACGCCGCAGCCCGTCTGGTGTTCAACCTTCCTGTTCTCTCACGTCACCCCGCTCCTCCGCTCTCTCCACTGGCTTCCAGTTGAAGTCAGATCCGCTACAAGACCATGGTGCTTGCCTGCGGAGCTGTGAGGGGAACGGCACCTCAAAGTACCTCCAGGCTCTGATCAGGCCCTACACCCAAACAAGGGTACTGCGTTCATCCACCTCTGGCCTGCTCGCCTCCCTACCACTGAGGAAGTACAGTTCCCCGCTCAGCCCAGTCAAAACTGTTCGCTGCTCTGGCCCCCAATGGTGGAACAAACTCCCTCACGACGCCAGGACAGCGGAGTCAATCACCACCTTCCGAGACACCTGAAACCCCACCTCTTCATGGAATACCTAGGATAGGGTAAGTAAGGGTAAGTAATCCTTCTCACCCCCCTTCTCCCCCCCAAAAAAAAAGATTTAGATGCAAGTGGCTGTTCCACTGGATGTCATAAGGTGTATGCACCAATTTGTAAGTCGCTCTGGATAAGAGCGTCTGCTAAATGACTTAAATGTAAATGTAATGTAAATGAAATAGGCCCATTCCCAGAGGTTATACAGGGAAATAGGCCCATTCCCAGAGGTTATATAGGGAAATAGGCCCATTCCAAGAGGTTATACAGGGAAATAGGCCCATTCCCAGAGGTTATACAGGGAAATAGGCCCATTCCAAGAGGTTATACAGGAAATAGGCCCATTCCCAGAGGTTATACAGGGAAATAGGCCCATTC
>NW_026278248.1:0-1139 GCF_023373465.1 Oncorhynchus keta | reverse complement strand
CCTGTCTTGTAGTCAGTCCCAGTCTCTCCTGTCTTGTAGTCAGTCCCTGTCTCTCCTGTCTTGTAGTCAGTCCCAGTCTCTCCTGTCTTGTAGTCAGTGTCCTGTCTCTCCTGTCTTGTAGTCAGTCCCAGTCTCTCCTGTCTTGTAGTCAGTCTCCTGTCTCTCCTGTCTTGTAGTCAGTCTCCTGTCTCTCCTGTCTTGTAGTCAGTCCCTGTCTCTCCTGTCTTGTAGTCAGTCCCAGTCTCTCCTGTCTTGTAGTCAGTCCCTGTCTCTCCTGTCTTGTAGTCAGTCCCAGTCTCTCCTGTCTTGTAGTCAGTCCCTGTCTCTCCTGTCTTGTAGTCAGTCCCTGTCTCTCCTGTCTTGTAGTCAGTCCCTCCTGTCTCTCCTGTCTTGTAGTCAGTCCCAGTCTCTCCTGTCTTGTAGTCAGTCCCAGTCTCTCCTGTCTTGTAGTCAGTCCCCAGTCTCTCCTGTCTTGTAGTCAGTCCCTGTCTCTCCTGTCTTGTAGTCAGTCTCCTGTCTCTCCTGTCTTGTAGTCAGTCCCAGTCTCTCCTGTCTTGTAGTCAGTCCCTGTCTCTCCTGTCTTGTAGTCAGTCCCTGTCTCTCCTGTCTTGTAGTCAGTCCCAGTCTCTCCTGTCTTGTAGTCAGTCCCTGTCTCTCCTGTCTTGTAGTCAGTCCCAGTCCTGTCTCTCCTGTCTTGTAGTCAGTCCCTGTCTCCTGTCTTGTAGTCAGTCCCAGTCTCTCCTGTCTTGTAGTCAGTCCCTGTCTCTCCTGTCTTGTAGTCAGTCCCAGTCTCTCCTGTCTTGTAGTCAGTCCCAGTCTCTCCTGTCTTGTAGTCAGTCTCCTGTCTCTCCTGTCTTGTAGTCAGTCCCAGTCTCTCCTGTCTTGTAGTCAGTCCCAGTCTCTCCTGTCTTGTAGTCAGTCCCTGTCTCTCCTGTCTTGTAGTCAGTCCCTGTCTCTCTGTCTTGTAGTCGGTCCTGTCTCTCCCTGTCTTGTAGTTGTCCCTGTCTCTCTGTCTTGTAGTCGGTCCTCTCCTGTCTCAGTCCCTGTCTCTGTAGTCAGTCCCAGTCTCTCCTGTCTTGTAGTCAGTCCCCAGTCTCTCCTGTCTTGTGAGTTAGTCTCCTGTCTTGTAGTCAGTCCCA
>NW_026278247.1:0-3699 GCF_023373465.1 Oncorhynchus keta | reverse complement strand
GTGATACATTTAAAAATATATATATTTTTATTTCACCTCTATTTAACTCAGGTAGGCAAGTTGAGAACAAGTTCTCATTTACAATTGCGACCTGGCCAAGATAAAGCAAAGCAGTTCGACAGATACAACGACACAGAGTTACACATGGAGTAAAACAAACATACAGTCAATAATACAGTATAAACAAGTCTATATACAATGTGAGCAAATGAGGTGAGAAGGGAGGTAAAGGCAAAAAAGGCCATGGTGGCAAAGTAAATACAATATAGCAAGTAAAACACTGGAATGGTAGTTTTGCAATGGAAGAATGTGCAAAGTAGAAATAAAAATAATGGGGTGCAAAGGAGCAAAATAAATAAATAAATTAAATACAGTTGGGAAAGAGGTAGTTGTTTGGGCTAAATTATAGGTGGGCTATGTACAGGTGCAGTAATCTGTAAGATGCTCGGACAGTTGGTGCTTAAAGCTAGTGAGGGAGATAAGTGTTTCCAGTTTCAGAGATTTTTGTAGATCATTCCAGTCATTGGCAGCAGAGAACTGGAAGGAGAGGCGGCCAAAGAAATAATTGGTTTTGGGGGTGACTAGAGAGATATACCTGCTGGAGCGTGTGCTACAGGTGGGAGATGCTATGGTGACCAGCGAGCTGAGATAAGGGGGGACTTTACCTAGCAGGGTCTTGTAGATGACATGGAGCCAGTGGGTTTGGCGACGAGTATGAAGCGAGGGCCAGCCAACAAGAGCGTACAGGTCGCAATGGTGGGTAGTATATGGGGCTTTGGTGACAAAACGGATTGCACTGTGATAGACTGCATCCAATTTGTTGAGTAGGGTATTGGAGGCTATTTTGTAAATGACATCACCAAAGTCGAGGATTGGTAGGATGGTCAGTTTTACAAGGGTATGTTTGGCAGCATGAGTGAAGGATGCTTTGTTGCGAAATAGGAAGCCAATTCTAGATTTAACTTTGGATTGAGATGTTTGATATAGGTCTGGAAGGAGAGTTTATAGTCTAACCAGACACCTAAGTATTTGTAGTTGTCCACGTATTCTAAGTCAGAGCCGTCCAGAGTAGTGATGTTGGACAGGTGCAGGTAGCGATCGGTTGAAGAGCATGCATTTAGTTTTACTTGTATTTAAGAGCAATTGGAGGCCACGGAAGGAGAGTTGTATGGCATTGAAGCTTGCCTGGAGGGTTGTTAACACAGTGTCCAAAGAAGGGCCGGAAGTATACAGAATGGTGTCGTCTGCGTAGAGGTGGATCAGAGACTCACCAGCAGCAAGAGCAACCTCATTGATGTATACAGAGAAGAGAGTCGGTCCAAGAATTGAACCCTGTGGCACCCCATAGAGACTGCCAGAGGTCCGGACAGCAGACCCTCCGATTTGACACACTGAACTCTATCAGAGAAGTAGTTGGTGAACCAGGCGAGGCAATCATTTGAGAAACCAAGGCTGTCGAGTCTGCTGATGAGGATGTGGTGATTGACAGAGTCGAAATCCTTGGCCAGATCAATGAATACGGCTGCACAGTAATGTTTCTTATCGATGGCGGTTAAGATATCGTTTAGGACCTTGAGCGTGGCTGAGGTGCACCCATGACCAGCTCTGAAACCAGATTGCATAGCAGAGAAGGTATGGTGAGATTCGAAATGGTCGGTAATCTGTTTGTTGACTTGGCTTTCGAAGACCTTAGAATGGCATGGTAGGATAGATATAGGTCTGTAGCAGTTTGGGTCAAGAGTGTCCCCCGCTTTGAAGAGGGGGATGACCGCAGCTGCTTTCCAATCTTTGGGAATCTCAGACGACACGAAAGAGAGGTTGAACAGGCTAGTAATAGGGGTGGCAACAATTTCGGCAGATAATTTTAGAAAGAAAGGGTCCAGATTGTCTAGCCCGGCTGATTTGTAGGGTCCAGATTTTTCAGCTCTTTCAGAACATCAGCTGAATGGATTTGGGAGAAGGAGAAATGGGGAAGGCTTGGGCAGAGTTGCTGTTGGGGGTGTAGTGCTGTTGACCGGGGTAGGAGTAGCCAGGTGGAAAGCATGGCCAGCCGTAGAAAAATGCTTATTGAAATTCTCAATTATGGTGGATTTATCAGTGGTGACAGTGTTTCCTATCTTCAGTGCAGTGGGCAGCTGGGAGGAGGTGTTCTTATTCTCCATGGACTTTACAGTGTCCCAGAACTTTTTGGAGTTAGTGTTGCAGGAAGCAAATTTCTGTTTGAAAAAGCTTGCCTTCGCTTTTCTAACTGCCTGTGTATAATGGTTTCTAGCTTCCCTGAACAGCTGCATATCACGGGGGCTGTTCGATGCTAATGCAGAACGCCATAGGATGTTTTTGTGTTGGTTAAGGGCAGTCAGGTCTGGGAGCTATATCTGTTCCTGGTTCTAAATTTCTTGAATGGGGCATGTTTATGTAAGATGGTTAGGAAGGCATTTAAAAAAAATATCCAGGCATCCTCTACTGACGGGATGAGATCAATATCCTTCCAGGATACCCCGGCCAGGTCGATTAGAAAGGCCTGCTCGCTGAAGTGTTTCAGGGAGCGTTTTACAGTGATGAGTGGAGGTTGTTTGACCGCTGACCCATTAAATGAGCAGATGATGACGTGCAAGTAGAGATACTGGTGTGCAAAAGAGCAGAGAAAGAAAAAAACAGTATAGACACTGGCGCCAGTGGGTCTGGCGATGAATATGTAGCGAGGGCCAGCTGTTACTGTAATTTAATTATGCCAATGTGCTTTCATCAATTGAAAAACCCTTAATCTATTTTATGAGAATTTATAATATTCTTGTTTGCATAAAATAGACGCAGACCAGTCTTTCAATAATAGGTAACAGAATTTATTCTCGGAGCGCCTGACACTTAACCATGAGCAACAGTTTATATACAGATCATGGCGTCATTTCATTGCTTTAACAGAATCCCCTCCTCTCGACCGGGACAAAGTGAGGTGAAAAGTTCATTCTTTTTTGTAACAGTATTTTTATTGGAATTTCAAAATTTCACCCATATTAAGAGATACAACAACAGAGACAAAGCACACAGAACAAAAACAAGAAAAACAGCCCCCACTTCACACATATCTACGTGCATATATATACACATACATACATACACATACATACACACATATACATACACACATATACATATACCCATGCATATACACATACATATGCATACATACACAGCACACACACACACATATACACACCCATACATACGTACACCATTTTCCTCTTCCCGCTCGGTGCTTCTCTCACCCCATCACCATCATTGCGTCTCTCAATACATACATTTTAAACAAACTTACAAACAGAAATTACACAAAAAAGCTCAGTTTAAACCAAGAGGTTAGGTTCCACACATGGAATGTACAGTGTAGTTCTGAAATACATAGATCCCCGCCATTCTAAGAGAATCCTTGCAGCATAATAGCTGATACCTGAGGTTCTAGGTAATTAGATAAGGTTCCCATACTTTGTAGAACTGGTCTGTTTTATAATGCAATGTACATGTCAGATATTCCAGAGGCACCCATTCAAATAGTATCTTATGCCAGTCTTTAATAGAAGGAACCTTATCACTAATCCACTGTAAAGGATGTTTTCCTCGCTGTGAAGGTAAGGATGTTGTAAAGCCTCCTTTTACAGACAGAAGTAACATGCCTACTAGGAGACCTAACAGTAAAGAAAC
>NW_026278246.1:0-17666 GCF_023373465.1 Oncorhynchus keta | reverse complement strand
TCAGTCAGGTTTCAAGACTAGTCATTCAACTGAGACTGCTCTCTCTCTGTATCACGGAGGCGCTCCGCACTGCTAAAGCTAACTCTCTCTCCTCTGCTCTCATCCTTCTAGACCTATCGGCTGCCTTCGATACTCGTGAACCATCAGATCCTCCTCTCCACCCCTCTCCGAGTTGGGCATCTCTCGGCGCGGCCAACGCTTGGATTGCGTCCTACCTGACAGGTCGCTCCTACCAGGTGGCGTGGCGAGAATCTGTCTCCTCACCGTGGACAACTACAAATACCTAGGTGTCTAGTTAGACTGTAAACTCTCTTTCCAGACTCACATTAAGCATCTCCAATCCAAAATTAAATCTAGAATCGGTGTCCTATTGTCCAATAAAGCATCATTCACTCATGCTGCCAAACATACCCTCGTAAAACTGACTATCCTACCGATCCTTGACTTTGGCGATGTCATTTATAAAATAGTCTCCAACACTCTACTCAGCAAATTGATGCAGTCTATCACAGTGCCATCCGCTTTGTCACCAAAGCCCCATATACCACACACCACTGCGACCTGTATGCTCTCGTTGGCTGGCCCTCGCTTCATACTCGTCGCCAAACCCACTGGCTGCAGGTCATCTATAAGTCTTTGCTAGGTAAAGCTCCGCCTTATCTCAGCTCACTGGTCACCATAGCAACACCCACCCGTAGCACGCACTCCAGCAGGTATATTTCACTGGTCACCCAGCATCAGCTGTCAGAGCAGCTCACAGATCACTGCACCTGTACATAGCCCATCTGTAAATAGCCCATCCAACTACCTCTATCCCCATATTGTTATTTATTTATTTGCTTGTTATTTATTTGTTTTTCGCACCCCAGTATCTCTACTTGCACATTCATCTTCTGCACATCTGTCACTCCAGTGTTTAATTGCTAAATTGTAATTACTTCTCCACTACGGCCTATTCATTGCCTTACCTCCCTTATCTTACCACATTTGCACACAGTATATAGATTTTCTATTGTGTTATTGACTGCACGTTTGTTTATTCCATGTGTAACTCTGTGTTGTTGTTTGTGTCGCACTGCTTTGCTTTTTCTTGGCCAGCTAGCAGTTGTAAATGAGAACTTGTTCTCAACTGGCCTACCTGGTTAAATAAAGTTGAAATAATTAAAAATTAAAAACTAGGTGTTACACAGAATTTAGCTAGTTAAACTTCAGTGTATTTCTATGTAATTACTGATTATTTATTACCAATTGAAAGTACCTACAAACAAAAGATTAGCTTCTACTTTAGTCAACTTTATTACAACATGTATAAATACCTTACATTTCTGACAAAATAATAAGGATTTTTATTGTTCATAAATTGATTAATTAAATAAAGATACAGGCCTACTCAATAGAATAAATGTGTAGCCTACAGTAGAGTAGCCTAGATCATTGTTTCCCAACTCCAGTCCTGGAGTATTCCCAACAGTACACATGTTTGTTGTAGCCCCAGACAAAGAACCCTGATTTAACGCATAGAGGGCTTGATGATTAGTTCAATCAGGTCTGTTTAACCAGGGCTTCAATACAAATGTGTCCTGTTGTGTAATGAATTTCCTCCTCTTCTTCCCGAGGAGAGGCGAAACGGATCAGAGGACCAACTACGGCGTGGTAATTGTCCATGGTACTTTTAATACGTTAAGGTACACATGAACAAACTAACAAAAACAAGAAAATGTGAAAACTCAAACAGTCCTATCTGGTGCACACACAGAGACAGGAACAATCACTCACAAACACACAGTGAAACCCAGGTTACCTAAGTATGATTCTCAATCAAAGACAACTAATGACACCTGCCTCTGATTGAGAACCATACTAGGCCGTAAACATAGAAATAACCAAAACATAGAAAAACAAACATAGACTGCCCACCCAACTCACGCCCTGACCATACTAACTAAATACAAAACACAGAAAATAAAGGTCAGAACGTGACATGTTGGGGGGTAATCGAGGACGGGAGTTGGGAGACACTGGTCTAGATAGCTCATTTAGAAAAACAGGATTGTATTTTTCTTCTCTTTTTAACATTACAAAATGGAAATTGACAACTCTGTCTTTATCGGTTTCTTTCTTGGAAAGCATTTTCCCATTCTGGAGTTAAGGTTAATGTTAGGTAAGGGTTATGGTTAGAGTAAGGTTAGGAGTTAAGGTTAAGGTTAATGTTAGGTAAGGGTTATGGTTAGAGTAAGGTTAAGGTTAATGTTAGGTAAGGGTTATGGTTAGAGTAAGGTTAAGGTTAATGTTAGGTAAGGGTTATGGTTAGAGTAAGGTTAGGAGTTAAGGTTAAGGGTTAATGTTAGGTAAGGGTTATGGTTAGAGTAAGGTTAGGAGTTAAGGTTAATGTTAGGTAAGGGTTATGGTTAGAGTAAGGTTAGGGAGTTAAGGTTAAGGTTAATGTTAGGTAAGGGTTATGGTTAGAGTAAGGTTAGAGTTAAGGTTAAGGTTAATGTTAGGTAAGGGTTATGGTTAGAGTAAGGTTAGGAGTTAAAGGTTAAGGTTAATGTTAGGTAAGGGTTATGGTTAGAGTAAGGTTAGGAGTTAAGGTTAATGTTAGGTAAGGGTTATGGTTAGAGTAAGGTTAGGAGTTAAGGTTAAGGTTAATGTTAGGTAAGGGTTATGGTTAGAGTAAGGTTAGGAGTTAAGGTTAAGGTTAATGTTAGGTAAGGGTTATGGGTTAGAGTAAGGTTAGGGAGTTAAGGTTAAGGTTAATGTTAGGTAAGGGTTATGGTTAGAGTAAGGTTAGGAGTTAAGGTTAAGGTTAATGTTAGGTAAGGGTTATGGTTAGAGTAAGGTTAGGAGTTAAGGTTAAGGTTAATGTTAGGTAAGGGTTATGGTTAGAGTAAGGTTAGGAGTTAAGGTTAAGGTTAATGTTAGGTAAGGGTTATGGTTAGAGTAAGGTTAGGAGTTAAGGTTAATGTTAGGTAAGGGTTATGGTTAGAGTAAGGTTAGGAGTTAAGGTTAAGGTTAATGTTAGGTAAAGGGTTATGGTTAGAGTAAGGTTAGAGTTAAGGTTAAGGTTAATGTTAGGTAAGGGTTATGGTTAGAGTAAGGTTAGGAGTTAAGGTTAAGGTTAATGTTAGGTAAGGGTTATGGTTAGAGTAAGGTTAGGAGTTAAGGTTAAGGTTAATGTTAGGTAAGGGTTATGGTTAGAGGTTAGGAGTTAAGGTTAAGGTTAATGTTAGGTAAGGGTTATGGTTAGAGTAAGGTTAGGGAGTTAAGGTTAATGTTAGGTAAGGGTTATGGTTAGAGTAAGGTTAGGAGTTAAGGTTAAGGTTAATGTTAGGTAAGGGTTATGGTTAGAGTAAGGTTAGGAGTTAAGGTTATGGTTAGGGTTATGTAAGGGTTATGGTTAAGGTTAGGGTAAGGGTTATGGTTAAGTTTAGAGTTGTGTAAGGGTTATGGTTAGGGTTAGAGTAAGGGTTATGGTTAAGGTTAGGGTTGTGTAAGGGTTATGGTTAGGGTTAGGGTTATGTAAGGGTTATGGTTAGGGTTATGTAAGGGTTATGGTTAAGGTTAGGGTCATGTAAGGGTTATGGTTAAGGTTAGGGTTGTGTAAGGGTTATGGTTAGGGTTAGGGTTATGTAAGGGTTATGGTTAGGGTTATGTAAGGGTTATGGTTAAGGTTAGGGTCATGTAAGGGTTATGGTTAAGGTCATGTAAGGGTTATGGTTAAGGTTAGAGTAAGGGTTATGGTTAAGGTTAGGGTTGTGTAAGGGTTATGGTTGGGGTTAGGGTTATGTAGGGGGTTATGGTTAGGTTAGGGTTATGTAAGGGTTATGGTTAAGGTTAGGGTTATGTAAGGGTTATGGTTAAGTTTAGAGTTGTGTCAGGGTTATGGTTATGGTTAATTAAGGTTAGAGTAAGGGTAGGAGGTAAGGTTAAGGTCATGTAAGGGTTATGGTTAATTAAGGTTAGAGTTGTGTCAGGTTATGGTTAAGGTTAGGGTTATGTAAGGATTATGGTTAGGGTCATGTAAGGGTTATGGTTAAGGTTAGGGTTATGTAAGGATTATGGTTAATGAAGGTTAGAGTAAGGGTAGGAGTTAAGGTTAGGTTAAGGTTATGTCTGATGTGCTGTCTGATGTGCTGTCTGATGTGCTGTCTGGATGTGCTGTCTGATGCGCTCTCTGATGTGCTGTCTGATGTGCTGTCTGATGTGCTGTCTGATGTCTGATGTGCTGTCTGATGTGCTGTCTGATGCGCTGTCTGATGTCTGATGTGCTGTCTGATGTGCTGTCTGATGTGCTGTCTGATGTGGTGTCTGATGTGCTGTCTGATGTGCTGTCTGATGTGCTGTCTGATGCGCTCTCTGATGTGCTGTCTGATGTCTGATGTGCTGTCTGATGTGCTGTCTGATGTGCTGTCTGATGTGCTGTCTGATGTGCTGTCTGATGTGCTGTCTGATGTGGTGTCTGATGTGCTGTCTGATGTGCTGTCTGATGTGCTGTCTGATGCGCTCTCTGATGTGCTGTCTGATGTCTGATGTGCTGTCTGATGTGCTGTCTGATGTGCTGTCTGATGTGCTGTCTGATGTGCTGTCTGATGCGCTGTCTGATGTGCTGTCTGATGCGCTGTCTGATGTGCTGTCTGATGCGCTGTCTGATGTGCTGTCTGATGTGCTGTCTGATGCTCTGTCTGATGTCTGATGTGCTGTCTGATGTGCTGTCTGATGTGCTGTCTGATGTGCTGTCTGGATGTGCTGTCTGATGTCTGATGTGCTGTCTGATGTGCTGTCTGATGCGCTGTCTGATGTGCTGTCTGATGTGCTGTCTGATGCTCTGTCTGATGTCTGATGTGCTGTCTGATGCGCTGTCTGATGTGCTGTCTGATGTGCTGTCTGATGCTCTGTCTGATGTGCTGTCTGATGCTCTGTCTGATGTCTGATGTGCTGTCTGATGCTGTCTGATGTGCTGTCTGATGTGCTGTCTGATGTGCTGTCTGATGCGCTGTCTGATGCGCTGTCTAGGTTGTCTTAGGTGTATATCTTAGGTGCATATCGTTTAAACGTTTCAATGAAGTTGATTTTAAAAAATGACTTACAATCACAGCAATATATTATGGTATGTAGCCCAAAGAATCAGGGTCTGGAACTGTAAGTATAGACCGCCACCCTGTGGTCATCTACTGGTACTACCGTATTCACTTAATTCAATGAAAGTGCAGTGGATGATGGATCAGTAGACCGACCGTCTGGTATGACTAGATGATGGATCCGTAGACCGACCATCTGGTATGACTAGATGATGGATCAGTAGGCCGACCGCCTGGTATGACTAGATGATGGATCCGTAGACTGACTGTCTGGTATGACCAGATGATGGATCAGTAGACCGACCGTCTGGTATGACTAGATGATGGATCTGTAGACTGACTGTCTGGTATGACTAGTTGATGGATCAGTAGACCGACCGTCTGGTATGACTAGATGATGGATCAGTAGACCGACGCCTGGTATGACTAGATGATGGATCCGTAGACCGACCGTCTGGTATGACTAGATGATGGATCCGTAGACCGACCGTCTGGTATGACTAGATGATGGATCAGTAGACCGACCGTCTGGTATGACTAGATGATGGATCAGTAGACCGACCGTCTGGTATGACTAGATGATGGATCCGTAGACCGACCGTCTGGTATGACTAGATGATGGATCCGTAGACCGACCGTCTGGTATGACTAGATGATGGATCAGTAGACCGACCGTCTGGTATGACTAGATGATGGATCCGTAGACCGACCGTCTGGTATGACTAGATGATGGATCAGTAGACCGACCGTCTGGTATGACTAGATGATGGATCAGTAGACCGACCGTCTGGTATGACTAGATGATGGATCAGTAGACCGACCGTCTGGTATGACTAGATGATGGATCAGTAGACCGACCGTCCTGGTATGACTAGATGATGGATCAGTAGACCGACCGTCTGGTATGACTAGATGATGGATCAGTAGACCGACCGTCTGGTATGACTAGACGACGTTGATGTTAAATGTATACATTTCTATCCACATATCCTGACATGTGTTGTGGTGATAAAGATATTCACAGCTGACCTGTGTGGAGGAGCTTCCTGTCAAGGCAACAGTTCTACATCAAACCAAATCAAGCGTTATTTATAGAGCACATTTCAGACATGGAATGCAGCACAATGTGCTTCACAGGGAGACATTTAAAGAAAAGATATTTACTACACAACAAATGTACGAGGAAAAAAAAACAGAGGAATAACAAAATAACTGAACAACCTAAACAGCACCCTGAAGAAAAGAAAAGTTTCAGCCCCTCAGGTTCTCTGGCAGCCTCTTCCAGGGTCTGGTCCACTCAGGTTCTCTGGCAGCCTCTTCCAGGGTCTGGTCCACTCAGGTTCTCTGGCAGCCTCTTCCAGGGTCTGGTCCACTCAGGTTCTCTGGCAGCCTCTTCCAGGGTCTGGTCCACTCAGGTTCTCTGGCAGCCTCTTCCAGGGTCTGGTCCACTCAGGTTCTCTGGCAGCCTCTTCCAGGGTCTGGTCCACTCAGGTTCTCTGGCAGCCTCTTCCAGGGTCTGGTCCACTCAGGTTCTCTGGCAGCCTCTTCCAGGGTCTGGTCCACTCAGGTTCTCTGGCAGCCTCTTCCAGGGTCTGGTCCACTCAGGTTCTCTGGCAGCCTCTTCCAGGGTCTGGTCCACTCAGGTTCTCTGGCAGCCTCTTCCAGGGTCTGGTCCACTCAGGTTCTCTGGCAGCCTCTTCCAGGGTCTGGTCCACTCAGGTTCTCTGGCACCTCTTCCAGAGGCTGGGCCCCGCAGGTTCTCTGGCAGCCTCTTCCAGAGGCTGGGCCCCACAGGTTCTCTGGCAGGCTCTTCCAGAGTCTGGGCCACTCATGTTCTCTGGAAGGCTCTTCCAGGGTCTGGGCCACTCAGGTTCTCGGGCAGGCTCTTCCAGAGTCTGGGCCCCGCAGGTTCTCGGGCAGGCTCTTCCAGAGTATGGGCCCCGCAGGTTCTCGGGCAGGCTCTTCCAGAGTCTGGGCCCCTCAGGTTCTCGGGCAGGCTCTTCCAGAGTCTGGGCCCCGCAGGTTCTCGGGCTGGCTCTTCCAGAGTCTAGGCCACTCAGGTTCTCTGGCAGGCTCTTCCAGAGTCTGGGATAAAGTCTGGGATAAATTCACCTATGTGTTTTAATGTAGTCAAAAGTTTATTACTTCAGTGGAGGCTGCTGAGGGGAGGACGGCTCATAAAAATGTCTGGAATGGATTCAATGGAATGGCAACTAACACATCAGTGATATGGTTTCCATGTGGTTGATACCTCTGCATTGACTACATTAAGCCTAACTAACACATCAGTGATATGGTTTCCATGTGGTTGATACCTCTGCATTGACTACATCAAGCCTAACTAACACATCAGTGATATGGTTTCCATGTGGTTGATACCTCTGCATCGACTACATCAAGCCTAACTAACACATCAGTGATATGGTTTCCATGTGGTTGATACCTCTGCATCGACTACATCAAGCCTAACTAACACATCAGTGATATGGTTTCATGTGGTTGATACCTCTGCATCGACTACATCAAGCCTAACTAACACATCAGTGATATGGTTTCCATGTGGTTGATACCTCTGCATCGACTACATCAAGCCTAACTAACACATCAGTGATATGGTTTCCATGTGGTTGATACCTCTGCATCGACTACATCAAGCCTAACTAACACATCAGTGATATGGTTTCCATGTGGTTGATACCTCTGCATCGACTACATCAAGCCTAACTAACACATCAGTGATATGGTTTCCATGTGGTTGATACCTCTGCACGACTACATCACGCCTAACTAACACATCAGTGATATGGTTTCCATGTGGTTGATACCTCTGCATTGACTACATCAAGCCTAACTAACACATCAGTGATATGGTTTCCATGTGGTTGATACCTCTGCATCGACTACATCGCCTAACTAACACATCAGTGATATGGTTTCCATGTGGTTGATACCTCTGCATCGACTACATCAAGCCTAACTAACACATCAGTGATATGGTTTCCATGTGGTTGATACCTCTGCATCGACTACATCAAGCCTAACTAACACATCAGTGATATGGTTTCCATGTGGTTGATACCTCTGCATCGACTACATCAAGCCTAACTAACACATCAGTGATATGGTTTCCATGTGGTTGATACCTCTGCATCGACTACATCAAGCCTAACTAACACATCAGTGATATGGTTTCCATGTGGTTGATACCTCTGCATTGACTACATCAAGCCTAACTAACACATCAGTGATATGGTTTCCATGTGGTTGATACCTCTGCATTGACTACATCAAGCCTAACTAACACATCAGTGATATGGTTTCCATGTGGTTGATACCTCTGCATCGACTACATCACGCCTAACTAACACATCAGTGATATGGTTTCCATGTGGTTGATACCTCTGCATTGACCGCATTCCAGACATTATTATGAGCCGTCCTCTCCTCAGCTGCCTCCACTGATTGGTTCCAGCCATTATTATGAGCCGTCCTCCTCAGCAGCCTCCACTGATTGGTTCCAGCCATTATTATGAGCCGTCCTCTCTCAGCAGCCTCCACTGATTGGTTCCAGACATTATTATGAGCCGTCCTCCTCAGCTGCCTCCACTGATTGGTTCCAGCCATTATTATGAGCCGTCCTCCTCAGCTGCCTCCACTGATTGGTTCCAGCCATTATGAGCCGTCCTCCCTCAGCTGCCTCCACTGATTGGTTCCAGCCATTATTATGAGCCGTCCTCCTCAGCAGCCTCCACTGATTGGTTCCAGCCATTATTATGAGCCGTCCCTCCCTCAGCTGCCTCCACTGATTGGTTCCAGACTTTATTATGAGCCGTCCTCCTCAGCTACCTCCACTGATTGGTTCCAGCCGTTATTATGAGCCGTCCCCTCCCCTCAGCTGCCTCCACTGATTGGTTCCAGACATTATTATGAGCCGTCCTCCCCAGCTACCTCCACTGATTGGTTCCAGACATTATTATGAGCCGTCCTCCCTCAGCTGCCTCCACTGATTGGTTCCAGACATTATTATGAGCCGTCCTCCCTCAGCTGCCTCCACTGATTGGTTCCAGACATTATTATGAGCCGTCCTCCTCAGCTGCCTCCACTGATTGGTTCCAGCCATTATTATGAGCCGTCCTCCTCAGCTGCCTCCACTGATTGGTTCCAGACATTATTATGAGCCGCCCTCCCTCAGCTGCCTCCACTGATTGGTTCCAGCCATTATTATGAGCCGTCCTCCCCTCAGCTGCCTCCACTGATTGGTTCCAGACATTATTATGAGCCGTCCTCCTCAGCTGCCTCCACTGATTGGTTCCAGACATTATTATGAGCCGCCCTCCCCTCAGCTGCCTCCACTGATTGGTTCCAGCCATTATGAGCCGTCCTCCCTCAGCTGCCTCCACTGATTGGTTCCTTATTCCTAGCAAGCATTGACTACATCAAGCTTGTGACTCTACCAACTTGTTGGATGCATTTGCTGTTTGTTTTAGTTGTGTTTCAGATGATTTTGTGCCCAACAGAAATTAATGATAAATAATGTATTGTCCCATTTTGGAGTCACTTTTATTGTAAATAAGTATAGAATATGTTTCTAAACACTTTTACATTCATGTGGATGTTACCGTGATCACGGATAATCCTGAATGATTCGTGAATAATGATGAGTGAGAAAGTTAGACGCACAAATATCATACCCCAAAAATAGACCGACCGTCTGGGGATATGATATAAAATGCTAACCTCCTGTTATTTTAATGGTGAGAGGTTAGCATGTCTTAGTGGTATGATATAAAAATGCTAACCTCCCCTGTTATTGTAATGGTGAGAGGTCAGCATGTCTTGGGGGTATGTTATAAAATGCTAACTCCCCTGTTAGTGTAATGGGTGAGAGGTTAGCATGTCTTGGGGGTATGATATAAAATGCTAACCTCTCCTGTTATTGTAATGGTGAGAGGTTAGCATGTCGTGGGGGTATGATATAAAATGCTAACCTCTCCTGTTATTGTAATGGTGAGAGGTTAGCATGTCTTGGGGGTATGTTATAAAATGCTAACTCCCTGTTATTGTAATGGGTGAGAGGTTAGCATGTCGGGGGGGTATGATATAAAATGCCAACCTCTCCGTTATTGTAATGGTGAGAGGTTAGCATGTCTTGGAGGTATGTTATAAAATGCTAACCTCCCTGTTATTGTAATGGTGAGAGGTTAGCATGTCTTGGGGTATGATATAAAATGCTAACCTCCCCTGTTATTGTAATGGTGAGGTTAGCATGTCTTGGGGGGTATGATATAAAATGCCAACCTCCCCTGTTATTGTAATGGTGAGAGGTTAGCATGTCTTGGGGTATGATATAAAATGCTAACCTCCCCTGTTATTGTAATGGTGAGAGGTTAGCATGTCGTGGGGTATGATATTTGTGCATCTGTAACTTCTTCACTCACTATTGTTCATGATTCATTCATGACAGATCCTTAGTGTGACACCAAGGAACTTGAAACTCTCAACCTGCTCTGCAGCCCCGTCAATGTGAATGGGGGAGGCTCGGCCCTCCTTTCCTGTAGTCCACGATCAGCTCCTTTATCTTGCTCACATTGAGGGAGGTTGTTGTCTTGGCACCACTGCCAGGGCTGTTTTTATCGTTGTCGGCGATCAGGCCTACCAGTGTCGTCAGCAAACTTAATGATGGTGTTGAGTCGTGCTTGGTCACACAGTCGCGGGTGAACAAGAAGTACCGAAGGGGCACGCACCCCTGAGGGGCCCCAGTGTTGAGGATCAGTATGACAGATGTGTTGTTACCTCCCCTTACCACCTGGGGGCGGCCGTCAGGAAGTCCAGGTTCCAGTTGCAGAGGGAGATGTTTAGTCCCAGGGTCCTTAGCTTAGTGATGAGCTTTGAGGGTACTATGGTGTTGAACGCTGAGCTGTAGTCAATGAACAGCATTCTCACATAGGTGTTCCATTTGTCCAGGTGGGAAAGGGCAGTGTGGAGTGCAACAAAGATTGCGTCATTCGTGGATTTGTTGTTGCGGTCTGTAAATTGGAGTGGGTCCAGGATATCCATGAGTTTTGTAAATGTGTATAATTCCCAGTGTAACAATATAGTGAGTTAGGCCTATAATAGCTTAATACACTATATAAGCAAAAGTATGTGGACACCTTCAAATGAGTGGTTTTGGCTATTTCAGCCACACCCGTTGGTGACAGACGTATAAAATTGAGCACATAGCCATGCAATCTCCATAGACAAACAATGGCAGTAGAATGGCCTTACTGAAGAGCTCAGTGACTTTCAATGTGACACCGTCATAGCGTGACACTTTTCCAACAAGTTAGTTTGTCAAATTACTGCCCCGGTCAACTGTAAGTGCTGTCGTTGTGAAGTGGAAACGTCTAGAAGCAACAACAGCTCAGCCGTGAAGTGGTAGACCACACAAGCTCACAGAACGGGACCGCCGAGTGCTGAAGCGCATCATCTGTCCTCGGTTGCAATACTCACTACCGAGTTCCAAACTGCCTCCGGAAGCAACGTGAGCACAATAACTGTTCGTCGGGAGCTTCAAGAATGGGTTTCCATGGCAGAGCAGCAGCACACAAGCCTAAGATCACCATACGCAATGCCAAGCATTGGCTGGAGTGGTAAAGCTCGCCACCGTTGGACTCTGGAGCCGTGGAAACATTCTCTGGAGTGATGAATCACTCTTCTCCATCTGGCAGTCCAATGACACATCTGGGTTGGTGGATGCCATGAGAACGCTACCTGCCCCAATGCATAGTGCCAACTGTAAAGTTTGGTGGAGGAGGAATAATGGTTTGGGCTGTTTTTCATGGTCCAGGCCCCTTAGTTCCAGTGAAGGGAAATCTTAACGCTACAGCATACAATGACATTCTAGATTATTCTGTGCTTCCAACTTTGTGACAAAGCGCGCACACTGTGCATTCACTCAGCTTCAGCTTGATTTCAGGCATGAGAGAGTCTATTATTTACCCTCCCATTCTAGCTACAGTGTCAGTTCAGTCCATTGTTGGTTACAGACGGCATTGTCCCCTAAAAGGACGCTGTGTTTTCACTGAGAAGGTGCATGTGATGCCCCCTCTTTATACTTCTGTAGGTCATTTTTTCAGTGGGAGGGGGGTTCAGTAGGTGGCGGTAATGCACTATAAGTGTTAGATAACCACGGTAAAACCCCACAGAGGAAGAAGCCACCGTTTTGCCCGTTTATGTCACGGGAGACCGTGTCCCACGGCTCAGCATAATCGAATAACCACCCGGCCGGCCACCCTCTTCCTGGAGTGACTTCGGATTGGCTGTCCTGTCTTTAGTACCCTCTCTTATCTAAAGTTCCGTGTTAACAGTCAGGCATTTCATTGTTTGATTTGTAGTCACATTATCATTCAGGACTCTTCTGGCCCGCCGCTCTACGATCTTTTGCAGTCATGTCTGACCGAGGCTCCCAACGTGGTGACTTTAACCCGGTTTGTGCTGGAGGAAGGGAGGAAAGCGAAGGGACAGGGAGCTCACTACCTGCTTCGATGCACGGCCGTCAACCATCTCCACAGCCGTGAGGAAAGCTGGCATCGCCAACCTGTAAGTAATTATCATCACACTTAGCAGGCATGCCTTCAACAAAATAGGACTTGTTCAATCTCTCTCTCTCATTGAGAGACAATTCACACTGAAAGTTTCAGATGCACTAAGGGGGTTGGTGGGAAGTCTAATGGCTGAACGGAATCAGTTGAATGAGAGGCAGACAGGGAAACTTACGCCATTCAAATTCAAGTCGAAATACCTATTCAAGTGTGGCTGAAACGAATTGCCTGTCATTGAACCAATTGCACTTTATGGCAGCGAGGTGGGGATCCTGCAAAACAAGATTTCACCCAATGGGACAAACACTGCATGCAGAGTTCTGTAAGATTCTCCTACATGTCCAGAGAGAAAACTACAATCAATGTACGCAGGGCAGAATTAGGCCAATATCCATTAATAATAACTAAAAGAGAGCAATTCAGTTTTGTTAACATCTAAAATACAGTCCCCTCATCCAGCTGGTCCTGGGGCTGGAGTTCACTAACCTGTTCTACTAACACACTGAAGCCTCAGTCCCCTCATCCAGCTGGTCCTGAGTTCACTAACCTGTTCTACTAACACACTGAAGCCTCAGTCCCCTCATCCAGCTGGTCCTGAGTTCACTAACCTGTTCTACTAACACACTGAAGCCTCAGTCCCCTCATCCAGCTGGTCCTGAGTTCACTAACCTGTTCTACTAACACACTGAAGCCTCAGTCCCCTCATCCAGCTGGTCCTGAGTTCACTAACCTGTTCTACTAACACACTGAAGCCTCAGTCCCCCTCATCCAGCTGGTTCTGAGTTCACTAACCTGTTCTACTAACACACTGAAGCCTCAGTCCCCTCATCCAGCTGGTCCTGAGTTCACTAACCTGTTCTACTAACACACTGAAAGCCTCAGTCCCCTCATCCAGCTGGTCCTGAGTTCACTAACCTGTTCTACTAACACACTGAAGCCTCAGTCCCTCATCCAGCTGGTCCTGGGTTCACTAACCTGTTCTACTAACACACTGAAGCCTCAGTCCCCTCATCCAGCTGGTCCTGAGTTCTGTTCTACTAACACACTGAAGCCTCAGTCCCCTCATCCAGCTGGTCCTGAGTTCACTAACCTGTTCTACTAACACACTGAAGCCTCAGTCCCTCATCCAGCTGGTCCTGAGTTCACTAACCTGTTCTACTAACACACTGAAGCCTCAGTCCCCTCATCCAGCTGGTCCTGAGTTCACTAACCTGTTCTACTAACACACTGAAGCCTCAGTCCCCTCATCCAGCTGGTCCTGAGTTCACTAACCTGTTCTACTAACACACTGAAGCCCTCAGTCCCCTCATCCAGCTGGTCCTGAGTTCACTAACCTGTTCTACTAACACACTGAAGCCTCAGTCCCCTCATCCAGCTGGTCCTGGGGGCTGAGTTCACTAACCTGATCTACTAACACACTGAAGCCTCAGTCCCTCATCCAGCTGGTCCTGGGGCTGAGTTCACTAACCTGTTCTACTAACACACTGAAGCCTCAGTCCCCTCATCCAGCTAACACACTGAAGCCTCAGTCCCCTCATCCAGCTGGTCCTGAGTTCACTAACCTGTTCTACTAACACACTGAAGCCTCAGTCCCCTCATCCAGCTGGTCCTGAGTTCACTAACCTGTTCTACTAACACACTGAAGCCTCAGTCCCCTCATCCAGCTGGTCCTGGGGCTGAGTTCACTAACCTGTTCTACTAACACACTGAAGCCTCAGTCCCCTCATCCAGCTGGTCCTGGGGCTGAGTTCACAAACCTGTTCTACTAACACACTGAAGCCTCAGTCCCCTCATCCAGCTGGTCCTGGGGCTGAGTTCACTAACCTGTTCTACTAACACACTGAAGCCTCAGTCCCCATCCAGCTGGTCCTGGGGCTGAGTTCACTAACCTGTTCTACTAACACACTGAAGCCTCAGTCCCTCATCCAGCTGGTCCTGGGGCTGAGTTCACAAACCTGTTCTACTAACACACTGAAGCCTCAGTCTCCCTCATCCAGCTGGTCCTGGAGTTCACTAACCTGTTCTACTAACACACTCCAGCCCCATCCAGGGTCCTGGGGCTGAGTTCACTAACCTGTTCTACTAACACACTGAAGCCTCAGTCCTCATCCAGCTGGTCCTGGGGCTGAGTTCACTAACCTGTTCTACTAACACACTGAAGCCTCAGTCCCCTCATCCAGCTGGTCCTGAGTTCACTAACCTGTTCTACTAACATACTGAAGCCTCAGTCCCCTCATCCAGCTGGTCCTGGAGTTCACTAACCTGTTCTACTAACATACTGAAGCCTCAGTCCCCTCATCCAGCTGGTCCTGGAGTTCACTAACCTGTTCTACTAACACACTGAAGCCTCAGTCCCTCATCCAGCTAGTCCTGAGTTCACTAACCTGTTCTACTAACACACTGAAGCCTCAGTCCCCTCATCCAGCTGGTCCTGAGTTCACTAACCTGTTCTACTAACACACTGAAGCCTCAGTCCCCTCATCCAGCTAGTCCTGAGTTCACTAACCTGTTCTACTAACACACACTGAAGCCTCAGTCCCTCATCCAGCTGGTCCTGAGTTCACTAACCTGTTCTACTAACACACTGAAGCCTCAGTCCCCTCATCCAGCTGGTCCTGAGTTCACTAACCTGTTCTACTAACACACTGAAGCCTCAGTCCCCTCATCCAGCTGGTCCTGAGTTCACTAACCTGTTCTACTAACACACTGAAGCCTCCCCCTCATCCAGCTGGTTCTGAGTTCACTAACCTGTTCTACTAACACACTGAAGCCTCAGTCCCCTCATCCAGCTGGTCCTGAGTTCACTAACCTGTTCTACTAACACACTGAAGCCTCAGTCCCCTCATCCAGCTGGTCCTGAGTTCACTAACCTGTTCTACTAACACACTGAAGCCTCAGTCCCCTCATCCAGCTGGTCCTGAGTTCACTAACCTGTTCTACTAACACACTGAAGCCTCAGTCCTCATCCAGCTGGTCCTGAGTTCACTAACCTGTTCTACTAACACTGAAGCCTCAGTCCCCTCATCCAGCTGGTCCTGAGTTCACAACCTCTACTAACCAGAAGCCTCAGTCCTCATCCAGCTCGGCTGAGTTCACTAACCTGTTCTACTAACACACTGAAGCCTCCTGATCAGAACATCCAATCAATCAGAATAAACCAAATTATAACACAATTAAATCAAAACTACATTGCTTATTGGGAAGCACAAACACAAAGCAAAATGCAGGGCTATCTGTCCTTAAATCGACAGTACACTGTGGCTAACTATTTGACCATGGTTACTGATCAAAACCTTTAGAAACATTGAAAGTACAGGCTCAGTGAGCACAGCCTTGCCATTGAGAAGGGTAGACACAGGAAAACCTGTCTCCCTGTAGAGGAAAGGCTGTGTAACCACTGCACCACAGCAGAACCTGTCTCCCTGTAGAGGAAAGGCTGTGCACCACTGCACCACAGCAGAACCTGTCTCCCTGTAGAGGAAAGGCTGTGTAACCACTGTACACAGCAGAACCTGGCTTTCCTGAGAGGAAAGGCTGTGTAACCACTGTACAACAGCATGGCTCAAAAATGTGTATGAAAACAATTGAGACAGAGCTGCATTTCCTGACAAAATGTCAAAATATAGAATCCCCAAATTTGAATCCCTGATTCAAGGTTTCAAAGACTCCTCTCTGATGAGAACAGGCCACCCGTCCTGTTGGGGAGGACGCAGAGAGCTGTGGGTTGCAGCGCACTACATTGAAGACCTCTCTGATGAGAATAGGCTATCCGTCCTGTTGGGGAGGACGCAGAGAGCTGTGGGTTGGCAGAGTACCACATTGGAAGACTCTGATGAGGATAGGCTACCCGTCCTGTTGGGGAGGACGAGAGAGCTGTGGGTTGGCAGAGCACTACATTGAAGACCTCTCTGATGAGGATAGGCTACCCGTCCTGTTGGGGGAGGACACAGAGAGCTGTGGGTTGGCAGACCTACATTGAAGACCTCTCTGATGAGAATAGGCCACCACGTCCTGCTGGGGGAGGACACAGAGAGCTGTGGGTTGGCAGAGCACTACATTGAAGACCTCTCTGATGAGGGACAGGCTATCCGTCCTGTTGGGGAGGACGCAGAGAGCTGTGGGTTGGCAGAGCACTACATTGAAGACCTCTCTGATGAGAGTAGGCTACCCGTCCCTGTTGGGGAGGACGCAGAGAGCTGTGGGTTGGCAGAGCACTACATTGAAGACCTCTCTGATGAGAGTAGGCTACCCGTCCTGTTGGGGAGGACGCAGAGAGCTGTGGGTTGGCAGAGCACTACATTGAAGACCTCTCTGATGAGGACAGGCTACCCGTCCTGTTGGGGGAGGACGCAGAGAGCTGTGGGTTGGCAGCGCACTACATTGAAGACCTCTCTGATGAGGACAGGCTATCCGTCCTGTTGGGGGAGGACGCAGGAGAGCTGTGGGTTGGCAGAGCACTACATTGAAGACCTCTCTGATGAGGACAGGCTACCCGTCCTGTTGGGGAGGACGCAGAGAGCTGTGGGTTGGCAGAGCACTACATTGAAGACCTCTCTCTGATGAGGACAGGCTATCCGTCCTGTTGGGGAGGACACAGAGAGCTGTGGGTTGGCAGAGCACTACATTGAAGACCTCTCTGATGAGGACAGGCTACCCGTCCTGTTGGGGGAGGATGCAGAGAGCTGTGGGTTGGCAGCGCACTACATTGAAGACCTCTCTGATGAGGACAGGCTATCCGTCCTGTTGGGGGAGGGGCGCAGAGAGCTGTGGGTTGGCAGAGCACTACATTGAAGACCTCTCTGATGAGGACAGGCTATCCGTCCTGTTGGGGGAGGACACAGAGAGCTGTGGGTTGGCAGAGCACTACATTGAAGACCTCTCTGATGAGGACAGGCTACCCGTCCTGTTGGGGAGGATGCAGAGAGCTGTGGGTTGGCAGCGACTACATTGAAGACCTCTCTGATGAGGACAGGCTATCCGTCCTGTTGGGGGAGGACGCAGAGAG
>NW_026278245.1:0-1089 GCF_023373465.1 Oncorhynchus keta | reverse complement strand
AGTGATGACAATAACAAGCTGGACCAGTGATGACAATAACAAGCTGGACCAGTGATGACAATAACAAGCTGGACCAGTGATGACAATAACAAGCTGGACCAGTGACAATAACAAGCTGGACCAGTGATGACAATAACAAGCTGGACCAGTGAAGACAATAACAAGCTGGACCAGTGACAATAACAAGCTGGACCAGTGATGACAATAACAAGCTGGACCAGTGATGACAATAACAAGCTGGACCAGTGATGACAATAACAAGCTGGACCAGTGACAATAACAAGCTGGACCAGTGATGACAATAACAAGCTGGACCAGTGATGACAATAACAAGCTGGACCAGTGATGACAATAACAAGCTGGACCAGTGACAATAACAAGCTGGACCAGTGATGACAATAACAAGCTGGACCAGTGATGACAATAACAAGCTGGACCAGTGATGACAATAACAAGCTGGACCAGTGATGACAATAACAAGCTGGACCAGTGAAGACAATAACAAGCTGGACCAGTGATGACAATAACAAGCTGGACCAGTGATGACAATAACAAGCTGGACCAGTGATGACAATAACAAGCTGGACCAGTGATGACAATAACAAGCTGGACCAGTGACAATAACAAGCTGGACCAGTGATGACAATAACAAGCTGGACCAGTGATGACAATAACAAGCTGGACCAGTGATGACAATAACAAGCTGGACCAGTGATGACAATAACAAGCTGGACCAGTGATGACAATAACAAGCTGGACCAGTGATGACAAGTGATGACACAAGCTGGACCAGTGATGACAATAACAAGCTGGACCAGTGACAATAACAAGCTGGACCAGTGATGACAAGCTGGACAAGCTGGACCAGTGATGACAATAACAAGCTGGACCAGTGACAATAACAAGCTGGACCAGTGATGACAATAACAAGCTGGACCAGTGATGACAATAACAAGCTGGACCAGTGATGACAATAACAAGCTGGACCAGTGATGACAATAACAAGCTGGACCAGTGATGACAATAACAAGCTGGACCAGTGATGACAATAGCAAGCTGGACCAGTGATGACAATAACAAGCTGGACCA
>NW_026278244.1:0-497 GCF_023373465.1 Oncorhynchus keta | reverse complement strand
GCTGGACCAGTGATGACAATAACAAGCTGGACCAGTGATGACAATAACAAGCTGGACCAGTGATGACAACAACAAGCTGGACCAGTGATGACAATAACAAGCTGGACCAGTATGACAATAACAAGCTGGACCAGTGATGACAATAACAAGCTGGACCAGTGATGACAATAACAAGCTGGACCAGTGATGACACAACAAGCTGGACCAGTGATGACAATAACAAGCTGGACCAGTGATGACAATAACAAGCTGGACCAGTGATGACAATAACAAGCTGGACCAGTGATGACAATAACAAGCTGGACCAGTGATGACAATAACAAGCTGGACCAGTGATGACAATAACAAGCTGGACCAGTGATGACAATAACAAGCTGGACCAGTGATGACAATAACAAGCTGGACCAGTGATGACAATAACAAGCTGGACCAGTGATGACAATAACAAGCTGGACCAGTGATGACAATAACAAGCTGGACCAGTGAGACAATAACAA
>NW_026278243.1:0-2095 GCF_023373465.1 Oncorhynchus keta | reverse complement strand
GCGGTGGGAGGAAGGAGAGAGAGAGACCAGGCGGTGGGAGGAAGGAGAGAGAGAGACCAAGGCGGTGGGAGGAAGGAGAGAGAGAGACCAGGCGGTGGGAGGAAGGAGAGAGAGAGACAAGGCGGTGGGAGGAAGGAGAGAGAGAGACCAGGCGGTGGGAGGAAGGAGAGAGAGAGACCAGGCGGTGGGAGGAAGGAGAGAGAGAGACCAGGCGGTGGGAGGAGAGAGAGAGAGAGACCAGGCGGTGGGAGGAGAGAGAGAGAGAGACAAGGCGGTGGAGGAAGGAGAGAGAGAGACCAGGCGGTGGGAGGAAGGAGAGAGAGACAAGGCGGTGGGAGGAAGGAGAGAGAGAGACCAGGCGGTGGGAGGAAGGAGAGAGAGAGACCAGGCGGTGGGAGGAGAGAGAGAGAGACCAGGCGGTGGGAGGAGAGAGAGAGACCAGGCGGTGGGAGGAAGGAGAGAGAGAGACCAGGCGGTGGGAGGAAGGAGAGAGAGAGACCAGGCGGGTGGGAGGAAGGAGAGAGAGAGACCAGGCGGTGGGAGGAAGGAGAGAGAGAGACCAGGCGGTGGGAGGAAGGAGAGAGAGAGACCAGGCGGTGGGAGGAAGGAGAGAGAGAGACCAGGCGGTGGGAGGAGAGAGAGAGAGACCAGGCGGTGGGAGGAGAGGAGAGAGAGACCAGGCGGTGGGAGGAAGGAGAGAGAGAGAGACCAGGCGGTGGGAGGAAGGAGAGAGAGAGACCAGGCGGTGGGAGGAAGGAGAGAGAGAGAGACCAGGCGGTGGGAGGAAGGAGAGAGAGAGACCAGGCGGTGGGAGGAAGGAGAGAGAGAGACCAGGCGGTGGGAGGAAGAGAGAGAGAGAGACCAGGCGGTGGGAGGAGGGAGAGAGAGAGACCAGGCGGTGGAGGAAGGAGAGAGAGAGACCAGGCGGTGGGAGGAAGGAGAGAGAGAGACCAGGCGGTGGGAGGAGGGAGAGAGAGACCAGGCGGTGGGGGAGGAGAGAGAGAGAGACCAGGCGGTGGGAGGAAGGAGAGAGAGAGAGAAGGCGGTGGAGGAAGGAGAGAGAGAGACCAGGCGGTGGGAGGAAGGAGAGAGAGAGACCAGGCGGTGGGAGGAAGGAGAGAGAGAGACCAGGCGGTGGGAGGAGAGAGAGAGAGACCAGGCGGTGAGGAAGGAAGGGAGAGAGAGAGAGACCAAGGCGGTGGGAGGAAGGAGAGAGAGAGACAAGGCGGTGGGAGGAGAGAGAGAGAGACCAGGCGGTGGGAGGAAGGAGAGAGAGAGACCAGGCGGTGGGAGGAAGGAGAGAGAGAGACCAGGCGGTGGGAGGAAGGAGGAGAGAGAGACCAGGCGGTGGGAGGAGAGGAGAGAGAGAGAGACCAGGCGGTGGGAGGAAGGAGAGAGAGAGACCAGGCGGTGGAGGAAGGAGAGAGAGAGGACAGGCGGGGGGGGGAAGAGAGAGAGAGACAAGGCGGGGGGAGGAAGGAGAGAGAGAGACCAGGCGGTGAGGAAGGAGAGAGAGAGACCAGGCGGTGGGAGGAGAGAGAGAGAGACCAGGCGGTGGGAGGAAGGAGAGAGAGAGACCAGGCGGTAGGAGGAAGGAGAGAGAGAGACCAGGCGGTGGGAGGAAGGAGAGAGAGAGACCAGGCGGTGGGAGGAAGGAGAGAGAGAGACAAGGCAGGGGGAGGAAGGAGAGGAGAGAGACCAGGCGGTGGGAGGAAGGAGAGAGAGAGACCAGGCGGTGAGGAGAGAAGCGGTAGAGAGAGAGAGACCAGGCGGTGGGAGGAGAGAGAGAGAGAGACCAGGCGGTGGGAGGAAGAGAGAGAGAGACCAGGCGGTGGAGGAGAGAGAGAGAGAGACAGAGGACGGAGGGAGGAAGGAGAGAGAGAGACCAGGCGGTGGGAGGAAGGAGAGAGAGAGACCAGGCGGTGGGAGGAAGGAGAGAGAGACCAGGCGGTGGGAGGAAGGGAGAGAGAAGAGAGACCAGGCGGTGGGAGGAAGAGAGAGAGAGACCAGGCGGTGGAGGAAGGAGAGAGAGAGAGACCAGGCGGTGGGAGGAAGGAGAGAGAGAGACCAGGCGGTGGGAGGAAGGAGAGAGAGA
>NW_026278242.1:0-4072 GCF_023373465.1 Oncorhynchus keta | reverse complement strand
CAGGCGGTGGGAGGAAGGAGAGAGAGAGACCAGGCGGTGGGAGGAAGGAGAGAGAGAGACCAGGCGGTGGGAGGAGAGAGAGAGAGACCAGGCGGTGGGAGGAGAGAGAGAAGACCGGTGGAGGAGAGAGAGAGAGACCAGGCGGTGGGAGGAAGGAGAGAGAGAGACCAGGCGGTGGGAGGAAGGAGAGAGAGAGAGACAAGACAGGGGGAGGAAGGAGAGAGAGAGACCAGGCGGTGGGAGGAAGGAGAGAGAGAGACCAGGCGGTGGGAGGAAGGAGAGAGAGAGAGACCAGGCGGTGGGAGGAAGGAGAGAGAGAGACCAGGCGGTGGGAGGAAGAGAGAGAGAGACCAGGCGGTGGGAGGAGAGAGAGAGAGACAAGACAGGGGAGGAGGAGAGAGAGACCAGGCGGTGGGAGGAGAGAGAGAGACCAGGCGGTGGGAGGAAGGAGAGAGAGAGACCAGGTGTGGGAGGAAGGAGAGGAGAGGAGACCAGGCGGTGGGAGGAAGGAGAGAGAGAGACCAGGCGGAGGAGAGAGAGAGACAAGCAACAGGAGAGAGAGAGAGAGACTCAGGCGGTGGGAGGAAGGAGAGAGAGAGACCAGGCGGTGGGAGGAAGGAGAGAGAGAGACCAGGCGGTGGGAGGAGGAGAGAGAGACCAGGCGGTGGGAGGAAGGAGAGAGAGATCAGGCGGTGTGGAGGAAGGAGAGAGAGAGACCAGGCGGAAGGAGAGAGAGAGACCAGGCGGAGGAAGGAGAGAGACAGGCGGTGAGAGGAGAGAGACAGGGGAGGAGAGAGACTCAGGCGGTGGGAGGAAGGAGAGAGAAGACCAGGCGGTGGGAGGAGGAGAGAGAGACCAGGCGGTGGAGGAAGGAGAGAGAGAGACCAGGCGGTGGGAGGAAGGAGACATTTACCAGGCGGGAGGAGAGGAGAGATCAAGGCGGTGGAGACCAGGCGGTGGGAGGAAGGACAGATCCAGTGGAAACACCAGGCATGGTGGGAGGAGGAGAGAGAGGATTAGACCCAGGCGGTGGGAGGAAGAGAGAGATAGACCAGGCGGTGGAGGAAGGAGAGAGAGAGACCAGGCGGTGGAGGAAGGAGAGAGAGAGACCAGGCGGTGGAGGAAGGAGAGAGAGAGACCAGGCGGTGGGGAAGGAGAGAGAGAGACCAGGCGGAGGAAGGAGGGAGAGACATTAACTCGGAGAAGAGAGAGAGAGACCAGGCGGGAGGAAGGAGAGAGAGAGACCAGGCGGAAGGAAGGAGAGAGAGAGACTCAGGCGGAGGAGAGAGAGAGAGACCAGACAGGGGGAGGAAGGAGAGAGATAGACCAGGCGGTGGAGGAAGGAGAGAGAGAGACCAGGCGGTGGGAGGAAGGAGAGAGAGACCAGGCGGGGAGGAGAGGGACTGGGGCGGTGGGAGGAGGAGAGAGAGAGACCAGGCGGTGGGAGGAGGAGAGAGAGAGACTCAGGCGGAGGGAGGAAGGAGAGAGAGACCAGGCGGGTGGGAGGAGAGAGAGAGAGACCAGGCGGAGGAAGGAGAGAGAGAGACCAGGCGGTGGAGGAAGGAGAGAGAGAGACCAGGCGGTGGATATATATAACTGGCGGTGGAGGAAGGAGAGAGAGAGACCAGGCGGTGGGAGGAAGGAGAGAGAGAGACCAGGCGGAGGGAGGAGGAGAGAGAGACCAGGCGGTGGGAGGAGAGAGAGAGAGACAAGGCGGTGGAGGAGAGAAGGACCAGGCGGAGGAAGGAGAGAGAGAGAGACCAGGCGGTGGAGGAGAGAGTATATTATCATGGTGATGAGAGGGAGAGACCAGGCGGTGAGGAAGGAGAGAGAGAGACCAGGCGGTGGGAGGAAGGAGAGAGAGAGACAGGCGGTGGGAGGAGAGAGACCAGACCAGGCGGTGGAGGAGAGAGAGAGAGACCAGGCGGGTGGGAGGAGAGAGAGAGACCAGGCGGTGGGAGGAGAGAGAGAGAGACCAGGCGGGTGGGAGGAAGGAGAGAGAGAGAGACCAGGCGGTGGGAGGAAGGAGAGAGAGAGACCAGGCGGTGGGGAGGAAGGAGAGAGAGAGAGATATGGGAGGAAGAGAGAGAGACTAGGCGGTGAGGAGGAAGGAGAGAGAGAGAGACCAGAAAGAGTGGGAGGAGGAGAGAGAGAGAGACCAGGCTTTTAGGAAGGAGAGAGAGAGACCAGCGGTGGGAGGAGAGAGAGAGAGACCAGGCGGTGGGAGGGAGGAGAGAGAGACCAGGCGAGGAGGAGAGAGAGAGACCAGGCGGTGGAGGAGGAAGGAGGCAGAGGAAGACCGGGGAGGAAGGAGAGAGAGAGACCAGGCGGGGGAGGAAGGAGAGACAAGACCGGGGAGGAAGGGGAGAGAGAGAGACCAGGCGGGGGAGGAGGGAGGAGAGAGAGACAAGGCGGGGGAGGAGAGAGAGAGAGACCAGGCGGTGGGAGGAAGGAGAGAGAGAGACAAGACAGGGGAGGAAGGAGAGAGAGAGACCATGGGCGGTGGGAGGAAGGGAGAGAGAGAGACCAGGCGGAGGAAGGAGAGAGAGACCAGGCGGAGGAAGGAGAGAGAGAGACCAGGCGGGGGAGGAGAGAGAGAGAGAGACAAGGCGGGGGAGGAAGGAGAGAGAGATACCAGGCGGTGGGAGGAAGGAGAGAGAGAGACCAGGCGGGAGGAAGGAGACAAGACCACAGGCGGTGGGAGGAAGGAGAGAGAGAGAGACAAGACAGGGAGGAAGGAGAGAGAGAGACCAGGCGGTGGGAGGAAGGAGAGAGAGAGACCAGGCGGAGGAAGGAGAGAGAGAGACCAGGCGGGTGGGAGGAAGGAGAGAGAGACCAGGCGGTGGGAGGAAGGAGAGAAGACAAGGGGTGGGAGGAAGGAGAGAGAGAGACCAGGCGGTGGGAGGAAGGAGAGAGAGAGACCAGGCGGTGGGAGGAAGGAGAGAGAGAGACCAGGCGGTGGGAGGAAGGAGAGAGAGAGAGAGACCAGGCGGAAGGAGGAGGAAGGGAGAGAGAGAGACCAGGCGGGGAGGAAGGAGAGAGAGAGACAAGGCGGTGGGAGGAAGGAGAGGGAGAGAGAGACCAGGCGGAGGAAGGAGAGAGAGAGACCAGGCGGTGGGAGGAAGGAGAGAGAGAGACCAGGCGGTGGGAGGAAGGAGAGAGAGAGACCAGGCGGGAGGAGAGAGAGAGAGGAAGGAGAGAGAGACCAGGCGGGGGAGGAAGGAGAGAGGAAGAGACCAGGCGGAGGGAAGGAGAGAGAGAGACCAGGCGGGTGGGAGGAAGGAGAGAGAGACCAGGCGGTGGGAGGAAGGAGAGAGAGAGACCAGGCGGGTGGAGGAAGGAGAGAGAGACCAGGCGGTGGGAGGAGAGAGAGAGAGAGACCAGGAGAGAGAGAGAGAGACAAAGACAGGGGAGGTATATATATATCATATGTAGAGAGACCAGGCGGTGGGAGGAAGGAGAGAGACCAGGCGGTGGGAGACAAGGCGAGAGAGACCAGGCGGAGGAGAGAGAGAGACCAGGCGGGGAGGAAGGAGAGAGAGACCAGGCGGGAGGAAGAGAGAGAGAGACCAGGCGGTGGGAGGAGAGAGAGAGACCATGAGGAGACCAGGCGGTGGGGAGGAGAGATAGATATATATATAGAGAGAGAGACCAGGCGGTGGGAGAAGGAGAGAGAGAGCATAGGAGAGAGAGAGACCAGGCGGGGGAGGGAGGAGAGAGAGAGAGACAAGGCGTGGGAGGAGAGAGAGAGAGAGACCAGGCGGGAGGAGAGAGACCAGGCCAGGAGAGAGACCAGGCGGTGGGAGGAAGGAGAGAGAGAGAGACCAGGCGGTGGGAGGAAGGAGAGAGAGAGACCAGGCGGTGGGAGGCTCTGGTCATTGGAGAGGTTGTCACTTCCTGGCTGTCATGGCCCTGGCATTCCACCTCAGACGTCTGTCTCTGTGAGGACGGGGGGGGGTGACTCTCCCTGCTCTCTGGGAGAAGGAGAATGTCTCCTGGGAGGACACATGAGCAACTGTCTGAGGGAGACAGGGAGACTGACTGACTATGTTTCCTTCCCTCAGGGTAAAGA